>NC_133409.1:71313409-71616439 GCF_049350105.2 Macaca mulatta | reverse complement strand
CTGTGCACCTCTGATCACAACTTTTTAAATCAATATATCCACATAACCTTAATATATATTGTTGATTCATTAACACTGAACTCATGGCATTCAACACTGTAATGATGCCTGAATAAAGTTTACGTAGCACATATTTTTCTGCATAAGGCATGTCACAGCCTTCTGACTAAGGAACAGTAGATAGCACTTCAGCACTATGCTTGGGGGCTGTTTTAAACAGTATAATTGCCAGTAAAAATACAATAATGTGGAACTAAATAGACCAAGGAAAGGACACTTGTTTAAGGTATGAGCGCTGAAACAAAAAGGCGAAGCAAGACCTGTTCACCCTTAGCTGGAAACGTGAGGATTGGTGAGTCAAACTTTGCACTGCTCTATAGGTGCCTGTCAGTGTCTGCAAAAGTGCGGAACTGATTTTGAGTGACAAATTTCTGCCAGTAGGTAAATTTGCAAAAACTGAATTCTTGTAGAATTCAGAATTCTTTCGCAGTTAACTTTTTATCAAATTAAGGAACTTTTCCTTTATTAGCAGTTACCACAGTTTTTAAAACTATTAATATGTATTTTATTTAGTTATAATTAAGTGAAAACCTCTGCCATTTTCCTGAATGAGAAGACAATTTTCTTAAGTCAATTAATTTATGAATTTAATTTAGTTCCAATTCCAAATCTAAGAGGGGTGTGTGTGTGTGTGTGTGTGTGTGTGTGTGTGTATGTGTATTGTGGATGTGTGTTTGTGTGTGTATAAGGGGTGATGGGGAAGGAAACTAAAAAATCATCTTTACAAAAAATTTTTAAAAATCTTAAGAGTGCCCTATACTTTGGGTGGAAAATACAGAGAGTTACATTTTAGATTAAAATATTGGCTTTTACTTTTATTGTCACACTTCTTAGGAATGTATAGTGGACTTTGTTATGTGTACCTAGCTCCCCCTTCAGGCGTGGAGGACTGTCACTCCAGCTGCTGGCTGTGCTGCCATCTGATAGCTCTCAGCTGTCAGCTCTCTTCAGCATTGTCTCTGTTCACAAGAGTCTCTCCTTGTCCAAGAGCCCACCCTATTCCCAGAGCAGCCCACAACCAATAACTGATGTGGGGGTATCGTGGCCCAATACTCTGTCCATACTGGAAGGCTCCTCACTTCAGAGTGTCCCATGGGATCATCTGAGGACTTCATGGAGACTAAATTCCCTCTCTGCCCAAGCTTACTTTCTTTCCTTCCCTCCCCCTGGTGTTGAAACCAAGAGCACTTTTTAATAAAGTCCTGCATGTTAATCTCCACCTCAGAGTTGGCTCCAACCTACCTTCGGGTACTTTTGGTATATAGTGTGTAGGGGCCAGGTATGCCCAACATCCTGCAATGAGGACTGTCTTGCCCAGCAAAGAATAGTCTTGATTTTGTACAGTTTTTAAAAATACACCACCAGACACTTATGTACTTAGAAAACTTTATAATTTTCAGAGCCTAGAACTGAGTTATTTTAAATACACAAATGCAGAGTATATTTTGCAAGATTTTATGTTTTACTGATTTTTATCAGCAATGCAACTACAATGTAAAAAGAAAGAAGTTTGTGTTGTGTTTTGTTTGGAATTTTCCCAATCATTATTCACTGTTGCGAAAACTAAAGGCAGTAACATTAGTGTTATTCATGGCGTTTGTTTTAACACAGCACACTAATAGTAAACTCTACATATAGCCGTCTCACCCATGATGAGTCTACATTCAGGTACAAACATCTGTCTTATCATGTATTCAAATTCAAATATATTTGTATGTTCATGATAAAATATTGACTTATATGTTATTTTATATTAAATTACTTTTATTTTCTCTCCCTTATAATTAAGACTGTATATTGATTCTTTTGCAATCACAAGTGTTTCAATTCAATAATTTTGTTAAAGCTCCTATTCCAATTTCCCACAAAATGTCCTTTTCAGTTTATTTTTTTAAATTGTGGATCTAGAAGTCAATCAAATACTCGGTTTTGTTCCAATGTCTCTTTAGACTCCTTTATTCTAGAATGGCTCTTCCACATATGCCCTTTGTGACACTGATTTTGTGCAGTGGTTTTGTGTATTGTCTCACAATTACATATGTCTATGATTAGGATTTCTCTGATTGTTTACTCATTATCAGATTCTTTTTGAATCATTTTTTGGCAAGGATACTCATAAATGAGGCCAGGTGTGGTGGCTCACGCCTGTGATCCCAGCACTTTGGGAAGCCCAGGCGGGCAGATCCACAAGGTCAGGAGCTCGAGACCATCTTGGCTAACATGGTGAAACCCCATCTCTACTAAAAATACAAAAAATTAGCCGGGCGTGGTGGCGGGCGCCTGTAGTCCCAGCTACTCGGGAGGCTGAGGCAGGAGAATGGCGTGAACTCGGGAGGCGGAGCTTGTAGTGAGCTGAGATGGCGCCACTGCACTCCAGCCTGGGCAACAGAGCAAGACTCCATCTCAAAATAAAATAAAATAAGATAAAAGATTACTCATAGATGAAATGGTGTTCTTACCAATGCGTTACATTAAGAAGCAAATAATATCAGCTTGTCCTATTACTGTTACATTTGATCACTTGGTATTGGTATTCTTCTGGAAAAACAACTTTCTACACTGTGTAATTAGTTCAACGTTTTTGGGGTAACACTTTTAAACGATATGAATATCCTATTTTACAAGAAAATTTTACCCAATGGTTTTAGCATACATTGATGATTGTTGCCTGAATCAATGATTCCACTGGGAATTCCAAAACAGTAACTTTCTAATTCCAGAATTTCTTCTGGATGTATTAGCTGTCATTCTTTTGTCAAGAGGAGTGTGCTTTTCTTCATTTCCCTTTCTTTTTGGAATATCATTCAGAGCTTTATTTATTTATTTATTTGAGACGAAGTTTTGCTCTTGTTGCCCAGGCTGGAGTGCAATGCTGCGATCTCCGCTCACTGCAACAATCTCTGCTCACTGCAACCTCCGCCTCCCGGGTTCAAGCGATTCTCCTATCTCAGCCTCCTGAGTAGCTGGGCTTATAGGCGTGCATCACCACATCCAGCTAATTTTGTATTTTTAGTCGAAACAGGGTTTCGTCATGTTGGTCAGGTTGGTCTTGAACTCCTGACCTCAAGTGATCCACGTGCCTCGGCCTCCCAAACTGCTGGAATTATAGGTGTGGGCCACTGCGCCCAGCTCAGAACTCTATTTATTTTAAAATTTTATGCCTTATAATATATTGTTTTGATTATTATTTTTACTCAAGTTCACCCACATTTTGCTAATGGTAACCCTTGGATCTTGTTTTGGGGCACTTTCTTACTTTGTGGCGAAACGAAATATTCTATTCTCTCATTGTACTTTTCTCCTTCTGACTGATGTGCTTATAGCTACTGCAGGTGTCACTGCTTCTAGACTATATATAAATCTATTTATAAATCTATAATATAAATCTACCTATCCATCTACTGAGAGTGAGTAGTTCAGACTGATATCTAGAATTTCAATATACAGAATTCTTCCTCTCCATTTCCATATCTTGTTCAACAATATCAATGTACATACTCATTGACTCTTTTCTACAATACAAAAAATATTTTCAGAATTTCTCCGCTGATACCACATCAACAGCAAACTGATCAAGTAAAGTTCACAATTTCTTGGCAGTCCTTTTTGTCTTTAGAATATATGCCCTTTTTGTGTTTAGAATATATCCCTCTTAGGGTATAATCAAGTTACTTGATTAAATATTTTTCTATATGATTATTTTATTAATTTGATATAGATATATAGGCTCATTTTTTTTTCTGACTGGTGTCCTATTTTAGATTTTTTCCTCCAATTCTTGTGAATGTTGTTTTATTTTTGGACTATGAAAGTAGTAACATGTTCAAAAGTAAAGTTTATATAAAAAGATGTGCTCAGAGAAATCTTATTCTCCTCTTGATTTCTTTTCTCATTTCCCCTACCCTTTTGTGGTAATCCATGACATTAATTTTGGATTTACCCTTCCTTCCTACCTTCCTAGGTTTTTTTCTGTACAAAGAAGCAAATACACATATATCTCTCCTCTTTTTAAAATAAAAGTTGCATACTTTTTTGCTTTCATCATTTAAGAAGTATGTTAAAAATCACGCCATATCAAAAATTACGGACTTAACTATTCTTTCCAGTTGTAGAGTATTTTGTTGTGTGGATGTAATGTAGTTTATTCAACTCTTCTCCTATTTATGAGCAATGAGGTTTTTTCCAGTATTTTGCAGCTAAACACAGTGCCACAGTGAAACCGTAATTCATGTTTTTGTATTGTAGGAGATATATGTTTAGCATTAATTTCTAGAAAAATGAGATTGCTGCAGCAAAAGGTCAATGCATATGTTGTTTTGTGAGTTATTGCTAAATTCTGTTCCATGTAGATTTCACCATTTTGCATGTGTGTATGCAATTACGTAAGACAGAACCAGTAATGTACCATAGAACCTGTTTCCCACAGTCTTGTTGACAGTGTGTAATGATATTTGAGAATGTGATAGATGCCATACATGATGTCTGTTTATTTTTGTTTCTCTTGTGTTGAACATCTTTCCATGTGTTTAAGTGAGTTTGAACACCTTTTCCTAAGTTTGAGTATCATTTATTTACATGTCTTTGTGAAAGAAAGAGAGACAGTGCGAGAGAGAGAAGAGAAAGAGAGAGAGAGTTGGAGAGTGAGGAGGTTGGGGAGTTATTTGTGCCCTTTGCCTAATTTCTTTATCTGGTTTTTATATTTTTATATTTGCCCTCATATTTTAAGAGTTATTTATATATTATTTTTTTGCCATGTACTTTTTAGTTTCAATTTTGGTCCTCAGAATCTTCCAAGCCTTATTTCATAAGAAAAATACATAACATGACAAAAAGAGACATGGCATCAAGGCATGTCATGTAGTTTATTTTTCCTTGCATGTTACTTGTATGGAGTCTTCATCTGTAGATTTCAGCTGGTTTAGCAGTCGTTGTCCAATGTGTCTGGAATGCTGTCCACACCTTAGAGGAGCATTTGAGAAATCTGCACAGAGGATACACCATATGGGTAAACAGCTGTGGAGAACTAAAGCAATTTCCATCGACTACTTAGTTAATTCACTCAAGTAGATAAATACTTTATGAAGATTATTAAATTGTTTTATTGAATTTTTGTAGCAAACATAGCTGTGTTCTACTATTACCTAATTTACCTCTATTAAGGAAGTACTTAAAAGAATATGATTGGGTCCTTTAAAACTATACGATGCATTGGACAGTCTTAATGCAAAGTATTAAGATAGAAATACAACGTTCATTGCCATTAGAACAAGGGGTTTTTCACTGTATGTTTTAGATGTTGGTTTAATGAACCTGGTTTATTTTCCTCTGTCATTCCTTTGACAATTTTTATGTATGTCATTTCTTCATCTAATTAATTTAATGCATTCTTTCCGGTGCATTTTTCATTGCCAACTAGTTATCGAAATACAAATAAATGCCATAAAAACTCAATTAATTTATTAGATGTATACACTTGCATTTGTGGATTTCTTCTTAAACTCTTTAATCTGTGAGAGCATCAGCATGTGCAGGCCAGTTGCTTTGAACAGATTGCAGAAGATTCAGGAGCAAGGTGAACCTAGAAAGATTATTTAGAGCTTTGTTTTCAAATGTATACATTCAAATTTGTTTATAGAAGGTTACCCTCAATATAGACATTTTGGTAAAACAGGAAAAGATGAAAAACCCTACCTAGTTCCAACATACTTAAACATACAGTGTGTGGTTATTTCAGCATGGTTTCCTATCTATTAGTCCATACATAATTTTTTAAAATATGTATCTGGCTTTGTGTGTCTCAATTTATAATACTCTATAATATTTTATTTCATCAGATATAAAATAATTTATATGACATTTCAATAGTATTGTATTTTTTTCCGTATTTTAAAATGAATTTACTGTTTAATTGAATGTATTCTTTTCATTTGACTCTTTAAATACTTGTAGCAATAGCTATAGAAGAGAAGAAAGTACAATTAAAACCTTGAATACCAGGTGAATTGATTTTAAAAACTGCTGTATTTATTGGCTTAGTCTCATGTGATACAGCTAAGAATAAAAAAAATGATGTAGACCTGAACAGTTGATAGAATTACACATTCTTCTTCAGAAGTCAATGGTAACGTCTTTCAGGATGCATATATTTATATATTGGTACTCATGTATGAATCATTTTTGTTTAGTTCAAATACTAACTACTTTCTAATTGCATGGGATATTTAAGGATGTGTGGAGAATAAAATAAGTACTTTCTGATTCTAAGGTATTTTAATCCCAGTAGATGGTAAAAATTCATAATTTTTTCATGAAGTACATAACATGTATAAATTTTTGATATAACTTAAAAGTTTAAGATTGGAGTTGGAGAGATTTACCTTTTATTCACTAAGAGAGAGAACAATGTACATTTACAAATTGATAAGTACTTAGAATTACTTTTCAAAAAAAATTAGCCGGGACAGAAAAATAACAGCAAATATTGCTAAAAGACCACAAACTGAAAAACTGTAGTCTAAAGAAACAAAGTTGTAAGCCCCTTACTGGTATACCAATGCTTTTTTAAACTATTGACAGTTTTTGCCTTTTTGAGACAGGGTCTCTCGCTGTCTCACCCAGGCTTGAGTGCAGTGGCGTGATCATGGCTGACTTCAGCCTCGATCTCCCGGGCTCAAGTGATCCTCCCACCTCAGCCTCCCAAGTAGCTGGGACCACACTTGCAGGAGCCACCACAGCCGGCTAATTTTTGATAGTTTTTGTAGTGGCAAGGTCTCACTACGTTGCCCAGGCTGGTCATAAATTCTCAGCCTCAAACAATCCTTCCACCTTGGCCTCCCAAAGTACTGGGATTATAGGCATGAGCCACTGTGCTCAGCCTTCCCCTCCCATCCCCTCCGTTCCTTCTTTTCTCCCAGGCTGGAGTGCAATGGCATGATCTCAGCTCACGCCAATCTCTGACTCCCAGGTTCAAGGGATTATCCTGCCTCAGCCACCCAGAGTAGCTGGGATTGCAGTTGCCTGCCACCATACTCGGCTAATTTTTGTATTTTTAGTAGAGACAGGGTTTCACCATGTTGGCCAGGCTGGTCTTGAACTCCTGACCTCGGATAATTCACCCGCCTAGGCCTCACAAAGTGCTGGGATTACAGGCATGAGCCATCGCGCCTGGCTCATTTTTTTCTTTTTTACAACACTTTTTTTTTTTCCTGGTTGGACTGCCACAGCACAACATTTTTCTGGGTCTCTTACTTTTCTTATTTCCCTTCCTCTTTTAGTTCCTGAAGTGTGTGCATTCTTCCTCTTTTACTTCCTGAACTGTGTGCATTTTTGAAGACTACTTCCTGAGTCATTTTTCTTGACCCCTTCCTTATTCCTCATATAACTCATGGGCTCATAAAACTTCAACGCTCCAGCTCCCTGTGCACTATTGTACAGAAATCTCCTCCACAGACCAGCCACGGTGGTTCATGTCTGAAATCCCAGCACTTTGGGAGGCCGAGGTGGGTGGATCACCTGAGGTCAGGAGTTCAAGACCAGCCTGGCCAACATAACGAAATCCCATCTCTACTAAAAATACAAAATTAGCCAGGCGTGGTAGTGCATGCCTGTAATTTCAGCTGCTCAGGAGGCTGAGGCAGGAGAATCACTTCTACCCAGAAGGCGGAGGTTGCAGTGAGCCAAGAACGGGCCTTTGCACTCGAGCTTGAGCGACAGAGAGAGACTCCTTCACATTTGTGATTAGCCATGGTTTTTCTTCAAATTTGATTTCTTAATTTGGTAGGAAGGGAAATAAAGATAAATAATTATAATATTTCCTTAGCGAGGATACAAGGACAATTGGGATCATTGTAAACCAATCCCTTCTTACCACATGAAAAACAGAACACATTTTAATTCCTCCCTCTCTTTATATTCAGCCAAGCCCCGATGAGACTTCCTTTGTGGTGCTCACATTCATTTCATTCACTTCAGTTCCAGCTGTCATAATGCAGACCCTTATCACCTGACCCTGATTTAGGGTAACATTCTTCTAACTTTTTCTTCACTATCTGCTGAGTCACCAGATGAATCTTCCTTTAAAAAAAAATTAGAAGAATATCACTCTAATATGAAAATTCCTAAAATATGTCTTTCATAATAACTTTCCTGTTTTCGAGTCTTAGAAGTTCTGCACTACCAACTGGCTAATGTCCACTTCCAGCTTTCTGCTCCTGACCTCAATCGAACTTTCCAGATTTTACTTTCCTCATTCTTCTCATATCTGTGCTCTGTTTTGGTTTGTTACATAGCTGCTTGAAGTGTCCTTTCTCTGTTGCTTTCTGCCTTTAAATGTTTAATACCAGTTAAAGTCTCAATTCTCCTGCGAAGTCTTCTTTATGAACTTGAAGCATTTGCAAACACATATTTGTTCCAACTTTAATCATGTATGGCAATGGGATAGCAAATTCAATCCATAATTGTTTATGTGCTGGGTATGGTGGACAACAAAAATGTTACGTTCAACCCATAATCTTGGGGAATGCACAGCCTACACCTGCACTGTTCAAATTCAATCCATAATTGTTTATGTGCTGGGTATGGTGGACAACAAAAATGTTACGTTCAACCCATAATCTTGGGGAATGCACAGCCTACACCTGCACTGTTCAAATTCAATCCATAATTGTTTATGTGCTGGGTATGGTGGACACAGTGCAGCCTACACCTGCACTGTGCAGTTGGGAAGCTGCTTACCACCTGAGGCTACTGAGCACTTAAAATATGGTTCCTGTGACGGATACATGGAGTTTGTTATTTTATTTAGTTTTAATTAATTTATATTCGAATTTAGAATCTGAAGCAATGCAAATAACATTTTTTATTAAACAGCAACTCTTTCTTTTGGTAGGACAATATTTTATTTTTTTGTTGTACCACATAAAACAGTATTGTATTGCAATGTATGTGAATAATATAAATTTGAGGCTCCAATAGAAAGAAAAAGCATATTTGTGATTAGGTAGACATGCATGAGAACTTCTGTTGAAATTAAACCTTTTTATACTTCTAAACAATAATAAATATTTTACAAATATTTATAAATCAGTATTCAGAAGATTGTAATTGTAATTGACAGTTTTATATAAATTGGCTGCACAAACTACATGAATGGAGTGGATGGGGGTATGGACTTCATTTCTAGATAAATGCATCATCCATCCAGTCAATATCACTGGACTGACTCAAGTCCAAATATGTTTTCTAAGCACTGATAAAACAATGTAATGTATTTGAGTTGTTAAGACAGACAGCCAAAGTCACAGTAACTAATTGTAAGGTAGGTATAATTATGGTACTATATTGGGGATTTCTATTATATCTTAATTGTAATATAATTAAATTATTTTTCTGTTAAAAATACAAGCATGGACATAAATTTTTAGATTCAAAATGAAGGCATGCTGCTGATTTAAAAATCAAGAGTTGCAGAAGCTAGCACTATGCCCAGAAGACTGGAAGAGAGAGAAAGAGTGAGAGACAGAAATTGGAAGAAGATATGTGCCAACGATGAATGGCAATTGCAATTTGCTGTGGCAGAGCAAAACCTAAAAAGCTTTTAAAACTGTTGTGAAAAAAGATTTTATGTTAATAAGGTGGATAATATTTAGATGCATTTTCAGGAAATACACAGTGAATTTAATAATAATGTTCCTCTCAGCAGTTACAAATTAAAAAGGAATCAACAAAATTAGTTGCCAAAAATAAGAACGAACAGTTCAATCACCACAATGAAAACATTATGTTTAAGTAAATCTGAACTTGTAACTAGGGCCAGCTATTAAATGGCTTATATATTTGTATAACAAAGAAAGCCACTTTTAGATGGAGGAATGTAAAAGGAGTCACTATGTCAGCTATGGCACTTCTGTTTTCAAATATTGAAGAAAGCCTTAAAAAGGTATTTTATGAAAAGTGAAATACGTACAATTAATTCACCAAACAGTTGTTTCATAATACAAGACCCTTATAACAGTATCAATGATCTAATGAATCCAAACTGGAAAAACTGAAAGCATTTTCTTTTCACTTTAGTTGAGTCTTGCAGTAGAAGAGACACTGTTCAATTAGCCACGTGGGTGCCTTTTGGATCAAAGGATTTACTTCCAAAGATATGAAGAAGTATAGTTTCACAACTGCACAGCATAGATATTTTTGAGTCTTTCATATCTCCAAAGAAGAATTTAAGCTAATTATGAAAAAGTTAATTTCTATTGTGATGACACTGCTCTAGTATATTGGAGTTTTAAAACGAGAGTTTTTCTTTATTCTTTCATTCTGTGCTATGATACATACAGTCTATATGCAGTTTTTTCAGACAGACTCTTCAAAATATTCAATGGGTATGCTTGTTCGGTATATATGGGTGTATGCTAGGAATCACTGCAGGTTTGGAGGACTGCTGAAAGAAACACAAGACTAGGACTCTAATGATCTTAAGTTCTTTGACCAAAGCTCATGCATTAAGTCATGGAAGACTTTTTACAAAATTTACTGTGTTGTTAATTCCAATTCAAGATTTTCTTGAAATTAATAAATGTTTATCATATATTAATAATTAAAGACAAAAGAAACGACAATGTGGTTTATATTCTGTCACTGATACCACACTACATGTGAATAACAAAAATTTGAAGCTCCAATAGAAAGAAAAAGCATATTTGTGATTAGGTAGACATGCATGAGAACTTCTGTTGAAATTAAACCTTTTTATACTTCTAAACAATAATAAAAATTTTACAAATATTTATAAATCAGTATTCAGAAGATTTTAATTGTAATTGACAGTTTTATATAAATTGGCTGCACAAACTACATGAAAAACATGAAGAATGCTTTGTTGATGTTGATTAGGAGTTGATTTTTAATTTACACAATAGTCTTTGAATTCAATATTAACAATAACAGTTTGACTTAAGAGTTAGTGAGTTTACTTAACTTGGGGAGCTATTGTTTTAAAGGTATATGATTTTGCTTCAAAATCTAAACAGTTCTTTTTTAAAAATGAACCAGTTTTGTCAATGTGCATATGAATATTAAACAAAAATAATTTTTTGGTACTCAAACTATTGGAAATGTTTTAAATGTATTTGGAACAACTTGAGTATGTGAATCTACTTTTCAATTGTAAATTGTAAATTGTTAGTAATCTCAGTACAGATCAAGTGTTTCTGATGAAAATATTGTGTCTGAATTGAGTTGTCCTTTAAGTGTAAAATATACACTGTATTTCAGGCTGTGTGCAGTGGCTCATGCCTGTAATCCTAGCACTTTGGGAGGCCACGGAGGGCAGATCACTTGAGCTCAGGAGTCTGAGACCAGCCTGGCCAACATGGTGAAACCCTATCTCTACTGAAAATACAAAAATTAGCTGGGCATGGTGGCAGGCATCTGTATTCCCAGTTACTTGGGAGGCTGAGGTAGAAGAATTGTTTGAACCTGGAAGACGGAAGTTACAGTGAGTTGAGATCATGCCTCTGCACTCCAGCCTGGGTGACAGAGGAAGACTCCATCTCAAAACAAACAAACAAACAAAAAACAAAAAAAACCCCTATCTATCCATCATCTATCTATCTATCTATCTATCTATCTATCTATCTATCTATCTACTTATCTATCTTTCTGTCTATCCAGATATACATACTGAATTTCAAAGACAAAAAATGTAAAATCTATCATAATAAATGTTTTATATCAGTCAAATGTTGAAATGATAATATTTTGGATATATTTGATTAAATAAATATACCACTAAAATTATTTTTACTTGTTATCTTTTACCTTTTTAATGTAGCTACTAGAAAACTTTCAGTTGCCAATGTGCCTCTCATGTTTCTGTTGGACAACACCACTGTAGACAGCTCATATTTTGACATTGTATTAACTTCTTTAATATTATTCAACTTTTCAAGGTGCCTGACTCACGTTTCCTATTAGACTAAATTCTACTTGAGATCAGGAATCATGTTCTTCTTTTCCCACTTAGGCAACTATTATTGAGAGCTTACACAGAAGACAGAAAGGTACATTTAAGGCCCATTTCTTGCACTCAAAGAACTCATAGTCTAGTGGGAAAAGATATGTAAGTAAATAATCAAAATATGGAGACATAAGAGCTTAAAGATCATAAAGACATAAAGAGCATAAAGACATAAGAGCTTAAAGCTTCAAAGCACCATGGCCTTAGAAAAGAAGGGAAGACTAAAGTATCCACCATAGCATTCTAGCAAGCAGACTGCTATGTCATTACTTAAATGGCTTTGAGACTAGTTTTACAAATGGAATTTAAATCCTTGATTGTACAATGGAGTCAGAGTAGCAGAAGAATGCTAGTGGGAAAGAAATAGTCATGAAACAATTGAAGGTGAAGTAAGAATTTTGAAAGAAAATGAATTAAATTATGTCCAATGTGTTTGGATGGAAGTCTTGGTTCCATGTGAAGTTCATGCTGAGAATAAAGGAATGTGTTTCCACGTGATAGCACAAACTCTTAGCTTTGTTGCACAATTTGGAAGTAACCAAAGGCAGGAATGACAAAATATTCATCTTATCATATCTGCCAGTTTTAAAGATACTCTTTACCTTGCAGTGGTGTTTGAGGCAAGACCATCTATAAACAGAAATGTAGAGCAAGCAAGCAGTTCTCTGAAGGGCTAAGAGGACTAAGGACTCTTATTGCTTCTGCTTTGGCGCCCTCAAGTGGCCATTTGAAATGAGTAATTCAAGGTATTGTATAATATTGTATTGAACTTATTTGCAGTTATGCACCATCCTTGCATTAATTGGTTTCTCCCAACTATGTCACTAATAGATGGCCCTATTGAAGATGAAGGCTTTGGTAAGTTGTTTCAGAGAATTTTCCTTTCCAAGTAAAGGAAGAAACCACCATTTTGTAAGTGGATGCTTATTTTAGGCAATACAAGGCCTAGACATAGTGATGAAGTACTGGCCCTGGGGTGTTTTGAGAGAAAGACAGAAACAAATCATCCGTCTTTCAAAACTTCTGTACAAATATTTCTATACTATCAGAGACGACTTGGAATCTTCCAATGTCCAGAGTGTCCCTTAGATGGTAAGGCTAACTGATGAGAGAAGGGGCCACCTTCTATATCTTTATTTAGTTCTTTAAATGTCCTCTGGGCTGTAGAGATGAGCATCATGAGTCGCTGATGAAGCCTGTCCAGTAGCCAAGCTAAAATATGCTCCATCTAGTCACTGCGCCAAGAATGGACCTATTATGACACATACTAGTATACTATGTGACCCAATAAAAAGTCTCTGTTATTAAAGGTCATAGTAAATGGATATACCTCAGTACAAGGAATGAAAGCAACAGTCATTCTTTTAGGAGCAATCAACTGATTTCAAGGAAAGTTTTTATGCCATATTTTTAATGTTTGACAAAGCATAAATGATGACACTTTCGTGTGATGAGTAAAACTTTGCATTTACTGTCATACCTTTCTTATGAAAGTCATGAACTATTAATGAACTTAATAGTTGATTATTTCATTAACTTTGACACAATTCCTGTAAGGTAAGGTTTTCAGATTCTTCAATTTAATAGGAAAGGAACTGTCAGGACTTAGAAATAAAAATAAAGACGTGGTAGTTGATATTTGGCAGGAGAAACAATTCTGAGTAATCCACTGGGAATTAACAGATGCAGAATCTTAGCACATTAAAAATAAAAATTCTAAAAGATTCACTGCAGAGCCAGATGATATTTTTATCTATTCTCTGATATATTTTCAATGTTCTAAAACATAACATTATGATATAAAAGGTCTTCTCGTTAAAGATGACGAAGGAGAAAGAAGAAACAACGACATGCCGGGATTCTGCTATCTGATAGTTCTGAAGAGCACTTTCCATAATATTAATGTACTTTTGTTACTGTGAGATGAATCTAATATTGATTTTTGAAATGACACATTTCTTTATTGTGGAATTTAAACTGCAGTTTAAAGATTTTTCCCCATGAAAAGAAACCCTTCATTGCACTTGATTTGAGGTTTTTAAAAATTATTATTATTATGGATGAAAAACCTTTCAAATAGGCAGACCTCATGTAAGCATATTGGATTTAAATTAAATTGTAGCACCAAGTATCAGAAATTTATTATTAAGAATAATAATTTTTGTAATAATTATTATTAATAAAAATTCTTAATATTATTTATTGAACTTATATTTATTAAATGTCTTTAATGTATAACTGCCAACTCCCATAAAATGTCTTGAAATAAAAAACCAACTGGGAATAAGCTGTCCTGGAGGCTTATATTGACACACTTCTTCAAACAATAATCTTGGCTTCTGTGGGCGCCTGGTGTCTTACTAGTAAGGTAGGTAGGAAAGGTCTGTTTTCTTCAATGTTTAGGATTTGTGATGCATAAATAAAATAATGTATGTAAAAGGCATTTTGAAATTCTAGAATTCTGACTTCTAGTTGTAGTTCATTTTTTAATTGTATGTAACTAGACTAGCCAAACCAGCAAATTCAGACAATGGTATCTGTTTGATTATAACATGTTTCCATGTAACAATAAACAACTAATCATTTGTTGGTCTATATCAGAGGGAAAAACGATGATCAAGTTGATAATCTCTGGTTAGCTCACACTGTTATTTAAGGAAAGACCTTTCATCCTAGTGTGTTGTATCCTCTCTGGGGTGAATTTTTGTGTCTTTTTTATTTGTACAAATTTATGGGGTACTTGTGAAATGTTGTTACATGTATATAAGACATAGTGATCAAGTCAAAGTACAATACATTTTTGTTAACTATAGTTACCCTACTCTGCAATCAAACACTGTATTTAATCCTTCTATTTAACTGTAGGTTTGCACTTTTAAACCACTTCTCTTCATCCTCCTCCCCATTTTTACCAGTCTCTGTTATGTTTTCACTCTCTACCTCCATGTAATCAAATTTATTAGCTCCCACATATAAGTGAGAACATGTGATATTTGTCTTTCTGTGCATGGATTATTTCATTTAAGATAATAGCCTCCAGTTCCATCCATGTTGCTGCAAATGGCATGATTTCACTCTTTTTTATGCCCATATAATATTCTGTTGTGTTCTGTTGTGTATGTATACCACATTTTCTTTATCCATTCATCCATTGATGGATGCTTAGGTTGTTTTCATATCTCTGCTATTGTGAATAATACTGCAGTAAATATGCAAGTGCAGGTATCCCTTTCATATATTTATTTCTTTTTGCTTGGGTAGGTACCAAGTAGTGGGATTGCTGGATCACATGGTAATTCTATTTTTAGATTTTGAGAAATCTCCACACTGCTTTCCATAGGGGATGTACTGGTTTACATTCCTACCAACAGTGTATAGGGGTTTCCTTTTCTCCACATCCTCACCAGCAGCTATTATTTTGTCTTTTTATAAATAGCCATTTTGACTTGATAAAATGATTATTGCATTGTGGTTTTGATTTGCATTTCTCTTATGATTAGTAATGTTGACTATCTTTTCATACACCTGTGGACCATTTGTATGTCTTCTTTTGAGCAATGTCTATTCATGTCTTTGTTCACTTTTTAGTGGGATTATTTAGTTGTTGTTATTGAGTTGTTTGAGTTCTTTGTATATCCTGGATGTTAGTTCCTGTTGGATGAATAGTTTTCAAATACCTTCTCCTATTCAACAGGTTGTCTCTTCACTCTTGATTATTTCTTTTGTGGTGCAGAAGTTTTTTAGTTTAATTAAGTCCCATTGGCTATTTTTGTTTTTATTGCCTGTGCTTTTGATATCTTAGTCACAAATTCTTTGCCTAGACCAAGGTCCAGGAGAGTTTTCCCTAGGTTTTTTTTTTTTTTTTTTTTTTTTTTTTTTTTTAGCATTTTGTATAGTTTTGGGTCTTACATTTAAGTCTGTAATGTATTTTGAGTTGATTTTTGTGCATGATAAGAGACATGGGTCCAGTTTCATTCTACTTCATGTGGCTATCCAATTTTCCCAGCACAATTTATCGAAGAGGGTGTTTTTCCCCAGCAAAAGTTCTTGTTGGCTTTGTTGAGAATCACTTGGCTGTAAATGTGTGCCTTTAATTCTGGGTTTTCTATTCTGTTCATTGGTGTAAGTGTCTATTTTTATATTAATACCACGCTGTTTTAGTTATGATAGCTTTGTAATATCTTTTGAAGTCAGGTTATATGATGCCTCTGGCTTTATTCTGACTTGGTTTTGAATTCCCCTGGGTCTAGCCAAATATCTGGCACAAGTAGGTGCTCAATAAATCACTTTAAGTTTGTTAGTATATTAACAAATTCTTATCAGGTGAAATACATTCTTAACAATAAACCAAAGTTCTAGTAAAGGCTAAATTGACTATAATAGTAGTTACAGCAGAACACTTAATTGGTATTATATGGAAGTTACTAGAGAGACAAAGAAAGCCCAATAGTAAAATTACTGACAATGCATACGCCTGAAAAATGATAGCCCATCATTGATAATGCAATGCAGAGCTCCACTGAGATGAGACTATGTAGTAGAAACCAAGATAAAGGCACTCTGAAAATGAATTTATATATAAACCTATAAAGTGAAAAACAGTCTTCGATGAATAAACAAATGATACATTGAAAAGGCAGAATTTTACGTAACTCCATATGAATTTTACATAAAATTCCAATAAAATGAAATTCTGAGGTATTCAGCAGCTTTGGCAACTGAAGCTCTGAATATTCTAGGCTACCCACAGTTTATTTGTGAACTCTGTGATAAAGAAGAAGAGCTGCACATAGAGAAATAAGTTAGTAAACTATGTTTTGTGATAGATAAATATTTTGGAAATCAGAAGTTTTGTGTTATTGTTATGTCTTAAAAATGTATTCTGAGATTTAATTTTCCTAAATAGTGTATTTGTTTGATTCCAATTTCTCCGAGGAAAATGATGGCATTTCAAAGAAAAATACACTTTTGTATGTGAAAATAAGAATTACCACGAAACATTTTATATAACCACTGACTTATATTTTTATTACATAATTTATACTGAAATAAGTTCAATTCTCTAACATGCTAGTCAATATCAGCTACAGCCCACCCTAAACGGGTATTTCCAGCTCATTTTTGAACATTTATTCCTGCTTTATCATATTTTTCTGTCACTGTCATTGAGAAGTAGCTTACAATCAAACAGCTTTCACCAAAGCTCCCTCTTCTTCCCCCAGACTAAGAAAAAAAAAAAAATCAAACAACGACAATAAAGAAGTCAGACACAGCACATGCTATGTGAGTTCCTTGACATTGACACTTGACATTTTGACTTGCGGTTGCACTTGTTTTGGCTCCATTTACATCTGGTTTCAATTTGAGTTATAACCAGCCACGTTCAGGAGAAGTAACAGAGTTGGAGTTGACAAGACATTAAGAACTTTCCTTTAAGGTAATTGTCTGTGAAATGAAAATTAAAGTTGACATCCAGGAATCGATTCCTTGGTAGCAGAGGTCCAGTGAAATAAGGTGTCACTTGATGAGAGAGTTACATACAGGAATTTGATTCAGATGATGTGGAGAACTTGTGGTGGTAGAAATGATAGGAATTGAACATTTACTAGACATGGCTATCAAATTTCCATGTCTGAGTGACAGGATAGATTTTTGACAGGGTAGATTTTTGTTGCCATTAATAGATACAAGAAAACGAGGAAGAGGAGACTGGTGGAAAAGATTTGATTTGTCACGACACACAGGGGAAAATGTATAATAGAATTCTAGAAGTATGGAGCTGAAGTTTGGGAAAGATGACCCAATGATGTATTCCTAAATCAAAAAGGCTAACCTCCTAAAGGAGGGGGAGTTAGTCAAGATCTAAAATCTGGAACAGTGCTTTGGGTAAAAGCAACAGCAAGCAAACAAGAATGACCTGAGGAGGATCCATATTATAAAATGCTTCCATTTGTGTTTTTAATTGAGAATAGAAGAAAACAAAAAAAAAATAATCAACTTATTTCTACCAGATTATTAAGAGCACAGTTTATTACTTCCCTATGTAAGACAACTGAAATGCATTTGACAAATGTTTACTGATTACCTACTAAGTGCCTTTTGTTTTTCTAGGCACTAGAGCTCTGAGATGAGGTGATTTGAAAGTCGTCCGTTGTAGAGGTTAACAGTGTAAGCTTCAGCGTTGGAATTATGCTGGGGTTTGATCAGAGGCTCTGCTTTGCCATCTCCTGCTATTGGGGAGCAGGCTAAGCCTCCTTGAGTCTCTGGTTTCTCATTTGTAAAGTGGAGATATTTAATGTCTCTAGAGTTGTGAGTTAGTAAGGAACAAATGTTGAAAACTGTTTATTTAACACAGTGCCTGATGCATAGTAAGAATTAAATAAACGTTTCCATTTTTGGACCAAGGGTTTAGGCCATCTGTTCATTTGGGAAGGTTTCAAAATATCATTTCAGCTTTCCAAAGGGAAGTGACCTAAACTGCAGTCTCTTTTTTTTCACATTTTGGTTCATATATATCTCAGGAGTTCTTTTCTTCATTCCATTCCTAGTCATTCACATTTGCAGCATGAGATTTTTCTTCTGCACAAAGAATATCTCATGCTTAAGGAAAACTTTCAAACTGTCTCAAGCATAATTTGTCTCTACCATTAGGCTCTAATGTTTTGGCAACAACAAAAATTTTAACCACAATAGTAAACTTGTAGTGAAAACATTTGGATATACTTTTAAAAACAGATTTATTGAGGTCTAGTCTACATAAAACAAAATTCACCCTTTGTAAGTGTATAGTTCAATGATTTTCCTAAACTTATAGTTGTACAACCATCACTACACCCATTTTTAAACATTTCCATCACCTCAAATGTCCACTAGTGCTCTTCTGCAGTTATTCCTGGCCTCTACCACCAGTCCTCAGCAACTGTGAATCTGTTTGCTGACTCTGTAAATTTGCTTTTCCAGCTATTTCATATAAGGGGAATTATACACTGTGTGGACTGTTGCATCTGGATGCTTCTTCAACTTAGCACACTGTTTTTGAGTTTCATCCATGTTGTCACAGTAGAGGTGCATCTTTTATTTTTATTGCTATATAGACTTCACTGTGTGACTATGATTCGTGCACTGGTCATTTATTCAGGAACCATTTGGATAATTTCATATTTTGGCTATTATAAATAATGTTGCTATGAAAGTTAGTGTTCATGTTTTTCTGTGAGTGTATGGTTTTATTTCTCTTAGATAGATTCCTAGAAGTAGAATTGCCGGGTCAGATGGTAATTTATGTTTAATTTTGTGAGAAACTGCCAAACTGTTTTCCAAAGCGGCTATGCCATTTTAATTCCTAATGGCTGTGCAATAGAATTCCAGTTCTCCGATCTTTGCCAATGCATGATATTGTCTGTCTCTTTTAATTATAATCATTCTAATAAATGAAAATTTATTGGTAATTTCTAGGCATGTTATTGTGATTTTATTTTGCATTTTCCTAACAATTAATAATGTTCAACATTTTCTTCTGTGTTTATTAGCCATTTACATTTCTTTTCCTTCTCCTCTTCGTCCTTTTTCTTCTCCTTAGTGAAATGTGTATTCAAATCTTTAGGTTCAAATATTTTATTTGGATACTTTGTCTTATAATTGAGTTTTAACTGAATATATTTTAAAATAATAAACTTTATAAAAATTATTTTCTGTTTAGCCACCACTCAAAGAAAATAGTGACACATAGCCATGTGGAGGATTTGAGAAGAATTACATTAAAACAGGTTTACATTGCTCATATAAGGGGATGGATGGGAGCACTCTGTGGATGGCTAGTTCAAGGACAGACATCATCAAGGATCAGGCCTCACTGTCCTCATGGTTTGGCTTCCTTCCTCAAGCTTGCACACTGGCCAATGCACCTCTGGGAATCAGGTCCACGTTCTAGACAGAAAGAAGGATGTTGCAGAACAAAAGGCATGGGACACCCCAATTTAGATTATTTTAATCCGGAAGTTATATTGGGTTGGTGCAAAAGTAATTGCGGTTTTTAAAAGTAATGACCGAAAACCACAATTGCTTTTGCACCAACCTAATAGCTAGTACACTTCTGCTTATATTTCATTAGCCAGCACTGGGCCAAATGACCCTTCCAAGCTGCTACAGAGCATGGGGTTGGGGCTGGGATATTGTCAATGTTCAGGGTGCTGCTCCGGGTTCTTTCATTAAGGAAGAAGGGGATAGTGGATATTGGACAGGCAACCAATAGTTTGACAGTGCTACATTTATGCGGACATATATTTATAAGATGTCCACCACAGAGTAATTTGTACTTAAAAAAAATAAGAAAAATTAATTAGAAAATGGAACTAGCTAATAATGGGATACCTGTCACAGCAGGGACTTTATGATTTTATTAAAACTAGACTTAAAAGGCTATCTAGTGATGAGAGAAAATATTCTTCTTATATTAGGTGAAAAAGCATTATAAAAAACATTATATAAAATAATCACATTATTGGCCAGGTATGGTGGCTCATGCCTGTAATCCTAGCACTTTAGGAGACCGAGGTGGGTGGATTGCTTGAGGCCAGAAGTTCAAGACCAGCTTGGCCAACACAGCAAAATCCTATCTCTACTAAAAATACAAAAATTTAGCCAGGCGTGGTGGTGTGCTCCTGTCATCCCAGCTACTTGGGAGGCTGAGGCAGGAGAATCGCTTGAACCTGGGAGGCGGAGATTGCAGTGACCCGAGATCGTGGCACTCCACTCCAGCCTGGGTGACAGAGCAAGACTCTGTCTTGAAGAACAATAAACAAAAGACTAAGATGCACAAAGGGTCTGTTTTGTAAGAGAAAGTAATGCCACTGCACTCCAGCTTGGGTGATAGAGCAAGACTCTTTCTCAAAGAAAGAAAACAAAATACTATTTAGGATACAGGAAGGGCCTGTTTTGTAAGAGAAAGAGTGAAAGATTTGGGAAAGGGCCGGGCGCGGTGGCTCAAGCCTGTAATCCCAGCACTTTGGGAGGCCGAGACGGGCGGATCACGAGGTCAGGAGATCGAGACCATCCTGGCCAACATGGTGAAACCCCGTCTCTACTAAAATATACAAAAAACTAGCCGGGCGAGGTGGCGGGCGCCTGTAGTCCCAGCTACTCGGGAGGCTGAGCCAGGAGAATGGCATGAACCCGGGAGGCGGAGCTTGCAGTGAGCTGAGATCTGGCCACTGCACTCCAGCCTGGGCGGCAGAGCAAGACTCCGTCTCAAAAAAAAAAAAAAAAAAGATTTGGGAAAGGAATCACCCAGCTGTGGCACAGTAGGTCTGATGGCAGGAGATTGTCAAAAAAGGTAAGGTCATCCAAGATGTTTGGGTCATTTTTTTTCCCCTTCCATTGGTGCTAGTAGATGCCTGTTCATCTTTCTATTATAACAAACAGCCTAGTGTCTGACACATATTAAGCACTGTCAGTGTCAGTGTTGACTGAATGAGTCAATAAATGAATTAATGAATGGGAGAGGTCCCCTTTAGTAAATGAGACAGGAGCCCCAGACACACGCTTAAGTATAGGCATACCAAACTGTGGGATTGTCTATGGAACCCAAGGTCAGGTGGGAACTAGCAGTTACTGTGCTGGGATGTTACCCATCCTGACATGCAGCTCCTGAAGCCTGCCCACCCCCATCCTCACTGCTCTCCCTCACCCTCCCCCGCTTTAGGGTCCATCTTGGTTTTGGAAACAGGAGTAGGAGGAGGGTTGAGCCTTTATGTACCTCAGGTGTTAGATAGTAAACATGTAAAAGACCAGAACTGAGCAGATTCTGGTGTTGGCCTTTAGACTTGCTTTGAAGTAAATAAATATTTAAGATAAATGTAACGATATGTCAACTCCTGAAGCATGTTTGGTTTTTTAAAATGTTCTTTCAGTAAAGTTAATTTCTGTGTAGGTTGTACTATATATTATTCCTGAGGTAGATTATAGTCTTGAACATCTAAAGATATAGGTGGATCTTTTCAGGCACTTTTTTTTTTTTTTGAACAGAGTCTCACTCCATCGCCCAGGCTAGAATGCAGTGGTGCGATCTCGACTCACTGCAAACTCCGCCTCCCAGGTTCAAGCCATTCTCCTGTCTCAGCCTCCCAAGTAGCGGAGATTGTAGGCACGCACCAAGATGCCAAGCTAATTTTCATATTTTCAGTAGAGTCAGGTTTTACCATGTTGGCCAGACTTTTCTCAAACTCCTGACCTCAGTTGATCTGCTCACATCAGCATCCCAAAGTGCTGGGATTATAGGCATGTGCCACTGCACCTGGCCACTTTTTAAGAAATCAGAATGGCAAAGAACTATCAGATGTTTGTAAATCTGTTTTTCAAACAAGTTTGTTAAAAGGCCAAAGGAAACAGAGACCAGATGCTCTGAGAGCAAGGAGGATGGACCTTCCTTGAGGGCCAGATTCTAAACTTGTGAGAGCCTTTTTATGATCCTCTTTTCTAAGACAGTCTTCAGCATAAGTACTCATACTTTCACTTACAAGTCAGGGACATCTGGACAAAAGCCTCTCAGCTACAGACTTTAGTTTATAACCACAAGATTTCATGTGCAGGCAGATGTTACATTTACAAGTATCGTAGGATGGGCTGGTACTGTATGACACAAACATCATGATGTTTTTATTTCCAGAGACCTTCACAGGGAGAGTCTTATTATGGAGAGTGATCTATTTTTTAAAGATCGATATCTCTGGACTTGATAAACTAAGGAGATATAATAAAACATGCATAACCTAACTAAGGAGAGAGAAAGAGAAGACCACATTGTTCTTACGACAGACGGGGCCAAAGGGTCCCTTTATAGGATGCAGGGAGACTTTGGTATAACAGTGATGTTAACCTTTGCTTCAAAGGCAACTGTGTAATGTGAGAACAACCAACTCTGCCTCGGGATAGTGAGACCAACTTTTCCTACGATCTAGTGGCTATATACTCTACTTACTCACTAATACAGATTCAACGAGGTTTTGAAATACAGCTTATTTTGCCTGTAGGAGCAAGCTTAAAAGAGATCTGGTTTATCTTATCAATTTTGCTTGACTCCAAACCACTTATTATATCTTAAATCAAATTTCTCTCTTACTTTTCCTTTAGGTTAATTTTCACACATCTATAAATTAAGAAGAGGCCCACTAATTATTTTATTTGCATATTAGCAAAAACAAATTTAGCTTGGAATCTATTTACTACAAGCTTTTTCTTATGGTAATTCTTATTAAATCCTTTCTTTTCCCATGGATTTAAATTTTTGTGTTGAGTAATCCTTTCGCTTCTCAGCAATTTTAATTTTTTTGGTTATATTCACTAGCCTTAAGGCACTCACTTTATCTTTGTGTACACACACACACACATACACACACACACACACACTCACTCACACGCAGACATTAGAACAGTGTATAATTCAGTTTAATGAAATTTTAAAATATTTGATTTTAGATATGCACAATCAACTCATACAGATACTCGCTTCTCATACTAACCATTACTGGGGACAGATAGAAGGTATTAGTAAACCCAGCTGGGAAGATTCGAATTCAAGTTCCAAAATTTGTATGATACTTTACTTGGTTGCCAGAAACAAACAAGCACAACATTAACGAACTAAGCATAAACAGAATGAAATAGAAGTTAAAATGGGAGCTGGTAGAGAAGACATAAATAAGGACAGTGAGGGAGGGGTCAGAGAGCCTGGAAGATGAACTGACAGGGCAAATGTCATGGTATTTTGAAGAATGTTGAGGAAAAGAAAGACAGATTAAAGACCACTAGGTAAGTTTAGGCTCCTGGGCCTACTAGGAGGTTTCTGGTAGCCTTGAGTGCAGTTTAAGTTGAAAGGAGACAAGAGAAATTTAACTAAAGAAGTTAAAGAGCGGTTGGGGTGATAAGACAATGAGATAAATCAGTGTATGTGTTAAGAAAAACACTTAGAACAATGCTTGGAGAGCATAGCAAAGTCAACAAAGGGTTTTGGGTTGGTTACTTGTGGATGGGAAGACCTGAGATGGTTAGGCGAAGAGTCAGATTTCAGAAATTGAAAGATCCAGGAGCAGAAAGAAAAGGAGCATTGAGGACAAACAATAGAGGCTGTGGAATCAAGAGTGCGTGTTTATACTTGAAAAGAAAGAGGGAAGCAGCATCACTCGCAGACAGAGTCAGGAAGAAGCATCGTGGAGCAGGCGTACATGGATTTACAGCAGGAGGGAAAGGATGAGTGAAATTTATGAATTGAGGAAAGTTTAAATGGTGAAGTATCAGCCACTAAAGCAATATTGCAATATTCTCACAGAAGAGCCAATGATACTGGAAAATGCTTTGACAGAAAAGGTAAGGTACAAAATGTGTGTACAATGTGATCTTAATATGATAGAAAAATGGAGAGAAAAGGAGGAAGAAAGGGAGGGAGGGAGAAGGGAAGGAGGGAGGGAAGAGAACTTAGGCTTCTGCACAAACAGAAAGCTGGAATGGGAAATGATGCCTGAGTGACAGAGCATTGCAGGCAGCCTGGGCAGCAAGAGCAACACAGAGATGAGAGAGAAGTGAGCTATTTTAGGAAACCGAATCAAAGAAGCTCCACTTCTCAGCTACCAGGGCCATTTTGAACACACTGAGTTTAAAATGGCCATAGCTATAGGGACTCTTCACTTCTGTCACTGACATTTACAAGGACTGTGAGTTTTAATTCTGCTAGCACAGGTGAAGCTTGGTAGTATTCCCTTTAGAATCGGGCCAAGTCCCATTGGAAAGTTAGCATCCTGGCAAGGTGATGGGCGCTAAGGATTGAGCAAGGTGACGACCAATAAGGATTAATAGTTTGACTTAAGACTGACAAAACAAAGGCTACTAAACAAAGATCTAGAAAGGAGTTGGCGAAAGATGTGTTTCCTTGTAAGAGACTGTCGCTTAAAACGATCACCACTCTAGTATCCAGCAACAAGTGTATAAACTAGAAAGAAGTCAATAGGAATGTTTCACAGAGGTAGGATTCAGAGATAAATAAATTTTCAAAGGAGTTGAATTTTTTTTTTTTTTTTTTTTTTTTTTTTTTGATATGGAGTCTCACTCTGTCACCCAGGCTGGACTGCAGTGGTGTGACCTTGGCTCACTGCAACCTCTGCCTCCCAGGTTCAAGCAATCTTCCTGCCTAGCTTCCCCAGTAGCTGGGATTACAGGCATGTGCCACCATGCCTGCTTAATTTTTATGTATTTAGTAGAGATGGGGTTTCATCATGTTGGCCAGGCTGATATTGAACTCCAGACCTCAAGTGATCTGCCCGCCTTGGTCTCCCAAAGTGCTGGGATTACAGGCGTGTGCCACCACGCCTGGCTAATTTTTGTATGTTTAGTAGAGATGGGGTTTCACCATGTTGACCGGGCTGGTCTTGAACTCCTGATCTCAAGCGATCTGCCCGCCTTGGCCTCCCAAAGTGCTGAGATTACAGGTGTGAGTCACTGTGCCTGGCCAGGAGTTGAAAAATCTTAACATGAAAGTAGAAGTCATTTATAAACCTTGCATTCAACAGGAATCTAAAGTTCACTTAAAAACATGCTTTTATTTCCACATAGATACAGTAAAATTTGAACTCTAGGAAGATCCTTCATCCTCAAATTCCTCCCTTTGTTGTCAAGCTGCTCAGAATTTATGCATTTAAAACAGATTTCTTTGTTCAAATGTTTTCTGGTAAGAGTTAGCAGAATGTCTAGCTAACGTTGGTAGATTGAAGGGACATATATTTATAAGGGCTTTAATCCACAAGAACAAAGAGAACACAGGAGAAGATGACAGCAACAAAATTCCGGAAACTGGAAAGAAGAAGAACGTGTAATAATCAACTTCTCAGGCTGAAGGAAGCTCAAAGCTAAGCTGGAAGTGAGTCTTAGAAGTAAGCTGATTTGCACTGCAAAACCTCAGAAAGCTCAGAAGCTAGATACATCTATTATCTTGAATAGTGAGATTCATGGGAGGCTAGAACAGAAGAATTGGTTGGTTGTCTACATAAAAATAATTCAGACTTCTATAGCTGAGAATACACTGAGATCCCATGCATGCACACAGAAAGATTTAGGAATAAAGGAAAGGCATCTAAGATAGTTTCTAAGTTCCTGCATGCTGGATTTCCAAAGAAGTTTTGACTTTTGACTATATTCAAAAAAAAAAAAAAAAAAGCTGTTCCTTCAGATTTTTGGAAGATTGCATGTGTATCCATTACACATTCAAATCCAGCACTATCTTATTTCCCAAATGAAGGTTTATATATCGGCAATCTTTCATTATAAAATAGGAGCTAGAATTTTTAGCTTGAGTCATCCTTCTTAATGGGCAGCTGGTCTCTTTTACCAACTGATATTTCATATTAAATTGTCCCCCAGATATTTCATCAAAAGGGCTTGCAGCACACACCCTACATTTACCTCATGTCTCTTTTGTGGTTCATTGTAAATCTGCACAATGAGGGCGTCTGTGCGGCAGCTGCAAATTTTCTGGTTTTCAATACACACAGCATATTTGTCAGCAATTACGTCTCAGCTTCTCTTTCTGCACTTGTATTCTCCGTACCGAGCAGTGATGCAAATTAATTATTACAAAGATCTGGATTGGGCACTCCCATCCCTACAATGCAAACTGAAGTCCTTCCAATTTATGGATCATTCGAACCACTCAGGAGCAGAGATCAAGAAAATATAATCTCCATATGTTTTAGAATTATTTGAGTGTCTCAAAGTTTTCTTCCTAAAGGTAGCGTTATGTTATCTTTAATTCCTAGATAAATGTGCCACATCTTCTTACTGCCCTTGAACAATGATTTTCAAAAACTTTCCTAGTACACGTTTAAAGGTAGAAGAAAGTGAGTACCAAGAAGGGTAGTTACATAGTCTAAGATCATGGAAAAGTGAACATTAAGTCCCAGGTTTTAGTTTAAAAAGTGTACTAGCTTTGTATTCCAATTAAAAAGATAATTTTTGTGTATTATCATAATACTCAAATTACTGGCCTAAGGGAAAATTATGTGTAAAACCTTTTGTGTAGTTTATACCATTTATTTGAGTATACCTTGCCACACCCTCTCATATGCCTGGGATTTGTGCTTTCCAAATCTGAAGTACAAGGGAAGATTCCTTGTAAAAAATTATGACTTAAGTTGCCTCAAATTTCATTTATTTAGGGCAGGGCACAGTGGGTAGTGGCTCATGCCTGTAATCCCAGCACTTTGGGAGGCCAAGGCGGGTGGATCATTTGAGGTCAGGAGTTGGAGACCAGCCTGGCCAACATGGTGAAATCTCGTATCTACTAAAAATTACAAAAATTAGCTGGGCATGGTGATGTGCACTGGTAGTCCCAGTTACACGGGAGGCTGAGGCAGGAGAATCACTTAAGCACAGGAAGGAGAGGTTGCAGTGAGCTGAGATCATGCCACTGTACTCCAGCCTGGGCAACAGAGTGAGACTCTATCTCGAAAAAGAAAAAAATTTTTTTAAAGCTTTTTTTTTTTCTTTTTTTTTCTTGAAAAGTTACTCTTTTCTGAATTTGGCAGATATTGAAAACTTTCTTATAAGTTCTTCCTGATGACCATCTATAGTTTTGTTCTCTAATAGTCTTAAAATTCAAAATTCCAAATTAATTAAAGTATATAACTATAAATATATTTAGCACAGTTCCTAGGCCTACAGGCCCATCTCTCTTTGCATTCTAGGTTCAAAACCCAGCTCCTTCATTTTCTTGATGTGAAATGGAGCTACTTTATTCCTCAGTTTTCTCATCTAAACAATGGACTTGAATATAGTGCCTATGTTTTAGGACTATTATAAAAATTAAATGAAATCAAGTATGTAAAATGGTTTAGTGCTGGGCAATAGTCCAATGATCAATATTCTTACCTCTCATACTTAGACAAGAAAATTGAGCCCAGAAAGAAAGAAGTTCTAAACGCAATAAATCTTTTAGTAATTTTCAAAATTTGTAACCACCATACCTGTTTCCAGAATTCTCTCATTAAGAAATAGTGACTATTTCTCCTCAGATGGTCACAGATTTTGCAAAATGTTGGCACATCTTTCTACATAGCTATTCTCAACAAAAAGTCAAATGATAGACTGTAGTAGACACCTGGAAAATGAACACTGAGAGGGAAGGAAATGTCCATACATTTATTCATTCGTTCTTCACCGATGCAACACACGTGCACCAAGTCCCTACAGTGGGTGTTCACATGTGTTGAAGACCGCTGAAAGCTCATGTCTTTGTCCATTCTATTGTAAGCATCAAATTAGTCCCTAACCTAGCATTAGAGTCTCTGTTTATGCTTTAGATGCATTTATAAGTGCTGATGGTTCGAATCACAACAGCAGAGTAAGTGATTCAAGTCATTCTTTGCAAGCTCAGCTGTACCTTTACTATTGCTAGATTTTTTTTTTTTACAGTAGCATGTCTGTTCTACCACCTACAGTAGCTTTTCTAAATCTTCCTTTTGTTCACACCCCTCTACTCCACCACTATCCCTCTGGTCTTCGCCCGTGACCTATAGACATTTTATGAAGTTTGAGATTATTTACTGCAAATTGCCTCAACTGGCTCCCCTCCTTCTCCAAAGGAGTGGATGTGAACCCATCTTCCCTTTCTTCTTCTCAGAGAAGTAGACATCTCTCTTTGCAAAGGCTAATTCCTTGGCGAAGTTCCTGATCCTGTTCAAGTTCTTTGTTTTATCAGCTAATGTTTCTCATCCCCTCACCTGACTCCTTTCCTAATCAGAATCAAAGCAGCACCTCCTTCCCACATCACACTGCTCACTAAACTTCATTGTTAGTATGTCAGTGGGAGCTGCCTGTTAAAACATAACCATGTGTTTCCACCAAGAGATCTAACAGCTGCAAGTAAAAGAAATTAGTATGATTTTCAAAACATATTTGACTAATAACTTAGTCACATATTATGAGTAAAATAACATGTTCTGACTATAAAAATATTTTTTAAAAATCACACAATCTTCAAGAGAGGTGTTCTACATAGAAAATAAAGCTATAAAGTTTCGTGATAATATGTTCACTATGTGACCTTCTAAAATTTGCACATGCTAGAAATATTAAGTAGACCATTTATATTCTTTAAGTGTATGTGTGTGTGTGTATATATATATATTTTTTGTTTGTTTTTTGAGACAGAGTTTTGCTCTGTCACCCAGGTTGGGGTGCAGTGGCGCAATCTCAGCTCACTGCAACTTCTGATTCCCGGGCTCAAGCAATTCTCCTGCCTCAGCCTCCCAAGTAACTAGGATCATAGGCAGGTGCCACCACACCCGGCTAATTTTTGTATTTTTTGTAGAGACAAGGTTTCACCATCTTGGCCAGGCTTGTCTTGAACTCCTGACCTCAAGTGATCTGCCTGCTTTGGCCTCCCAAAGTGCTGAGATTACAGGCCCTACATGTTCATATTCTAGAGGAAATTTTAGTTCCTCAACAGGCTAATGAACTATTACAAAAGTTTTACAGGAAATTAGATTGTATCATAGACTTATGCTACAATCTTTCAATACTTTAGGCAGAAAAAGAACAAGTTAAATTCTTTCAATACTTTGGGCTGGAACAAAACTGTTGTAGAGTTGCTTAAGTCACCTGCTTTTAAATATTTATATACTGAAAACTTGAGGGGACGTTGAAGGACTCATTAAGATGTATTTCTTTCACTTCAGTTGTGATGATTAGATTTCTTGAGTCTCTGAACACCAACTACAGATCCATATTTCTCTCTATTTCATTACTCACTGATAATTTTATTTTATGCTGCTTTGGAATTCATCTTATAAAATGCTATGTATTCTCACATCATGTTATGCTCCTGTTTCTTGATTCTCAATGACATAGCATACACTTAAAACAATAGTCTGCTTTTTCTTTAGGAACATTTTAAAATCAACTAATATTTGAGAATGAGACAAAGGGAAAAATTATCATATTTTAATCAAGCTACATGTTGAAAAATTTATTCTTAAATTACAAAATCCTTTATAACAAAAAGGTATAGAAAATAACTTTTCACTGCCTAAAATATTTACAACGAACAAATTCGAAATTCAAGTAAAAGCAAGTTTTGTATTCAAAACCTTTTAAATATATAAAACCAAGAAACAAATGGCTTTTTTTTTTTCCTGTATGCAAACATGAGAAGGTTCCCAAACCTGGCGTGGGTCTGTTTTTGGGTAGCAGGAAGCACTCTGCTGTAAGGGAAATGGCTGTGCTTTAGTCAAGAGTAGGCCGAGGTGGCCTTCCCATGCAGCATGACTCAGAGGGTTTGGAGCGCAGGCGCACAACCCTGCACACTATGTAACCATGCCACGTGAGGTGCATTAGGTGAACACTCACGTGAGCTCATGCTTGGCTCGGAACCACTGTTATCTGTAAAAGGTATAACTGCCCTGCTGATGCTGTACATATGGCTTGCACCCAGAAAGAGAATAAAGCCATGTCATAGTTGCCTATGATTTCTCAAGTGTTTTTCCAGCTACCCACCACTCACCCACCCACTCCCCTCAGACCTCAGCTTGGGCTAAAACCTGACACTTGGCATGACATCTGCCTACCATTGTAAACCTCTTCTGTTAGTTAAATCACTGGGAACAGTAGCCCACAGTAAAAGTGCCCTCTGTAATATACCCCATACTCACCTTAATCCATTGCAATTTGCCTTCTACCCAAAAATGTCTGTATAAGCTTTTTCTAAGGTCAAGAATGACTTCCATGTTGCTCATTTCAGTGAACACTGTCATGATTTTATTTGATTCTGAGCATCATTGACCCCACTCTCCACTTTTGTCTTTTGTTGTTCATACACAGACTGATTTAAAATAGTAAAATTGGGGCAGTAGAGAACTAGCTAAAGATAGTATGGCACAGCTATAAAATAGACCACATCATCTTTTTAATTTTTTTGATTTGCTTCAGACTTATTATATTTTATTTTTTGACACATTTTAACCACGTATAATTATATGTCACACAGTGACGTTATGATACATGCATATAGCATGGGATGATTGAATCAAGCTAATTAACATATCCATCCCCTTAAATACCTATCATTTACTCCTCCTGTCTAACCACAGCTTTCTAGTCTTGGATCGCCTCCCCATGCCTCCCACTTCCAGCCTCTGCAACCACCATTCTACTGGCTGCTACTATGAGTTTGTTTCAAATTCCACATATAAGTGAAAACATGGCTTTTTTCTTTCTGTGCTTCGCTAATTTCACTTATCAAAATGTCCTCCAGGTTCAGCCATTCAGTCATGTTGTAAAAAATGGCAGGATTTTCTTCTTTTTTTTCAGGTTTTATTTTAGAATTAGGGGTACATATACAGGCTTGTTACAAAGGTATATTGCATAGAGCTGGGGCTTGGAGTATGAATTCTGTTTTCAGGCTAAATAGCATTCCATTGTGTCCTTCAGTTCCATGATGCAACTGACAGGATTTCACTCTTTCTTATGGCTGAATAGTATTTCATTATGTATATAGACCATATTTCCTTCATTCATTCGTCTATGGATAGACACTTAGGTTGATTCGACATCTGGGTTATTGTGAATAATGCTGCAATGAATATGGCAGTGCAGATGCTTCTTCCCCACGTACTGATTTCAAGTATTTAGGATATCTACCCAGATGCCCTTCTGTTCTTTGAAGCTCACTCTCTCTCAGCTTTTGAGGTTCTGGGCACTCCTGCTTTTCTTCATTCCTTTCTTGCTGATTCTTCTTAGTCACCTTGGCTCCTTTTCTTCCATTTGGTTCTTAGAATACCTGGACTCCAGAATGAACATACTTAGAGATGGCTTGGGATTACAGCTGTGAATAAAGAAGTGAACAAATAAATAAACTATCCACTAATTCTTTTGATTTCAGAGTACTAAGACCCTCTACACCTATACAATGACTGCTCCTCACCAACCTGCTGATACACGAAATACCCTAAGTAGGAAACTCTCAAAAGTCTTACTGTCGAACACCATCACCTTGGGAATTAGGATTTTGTGGGGACACCGGCATATAGACTATAACAAGAATGTAAAATTTAGAAAAGCTGGGTGATATGTCCCTAGCACCTAAACAATGCATCACAGATACTCAATGAATAATTGGTGACTGAATAAATGAACACATACATACAACTGAACTATGTAGCAGGGAACATGTGAACTAGAGCTACATGCTTTTATATGCATGAATATCTCCAACATAGGGTAGAATAATAGTTGCCAAAAATATGTATGATATAAAATATTTGTATCCATTTAAAAACATGAAAACAACTTAAATATTAAAGACGTAGGAATGAAAAACAATGAATTCAGGATAGTGGTTGCCTTTGGTGACAGAATGATTCATAGTAGGAATAGGTGCATAGCAGGCTTCATAGCAGGAGTGTTAATAAAAGACTTTATTTTTTAAGTTGAGGGAATCATGGGTATATATTTTATTGTCATTTATGCATCTTTCTGAATGTCTCAGATGCTGAGTAACGTTTTTTAAAAACTTGAATTGTCCTAATTCAAGAAAAATCACTTACTTACTCACTCTCTTTGCCCCATCATGGTATTCAGGCTACATTTTCTTAGTACATGTAAGCATTGATTTTAGGTAAATATCCTCTAAATGATAAAGTTTATATGAGGTTTAATCCTTTATTAAAATTATACTCTAGTAGGGTGCAGTGGTTCATTTGTGTAATCCCAGCATTTAGAGAGGCTGAGGCAGGAGGACTGCTTGAAGTCAGGAGTTTAAGACCAGCCTGGGCAACATAGTGAGACCCCTTTTCTATCAAAAAATACAAAAATCAGCCCAGGTATGGTGGCATGCGTCTATATTCCCAGCAACTTGGAGGCTGAGGCAGGAGGCTCTCTTGAGCTGGGAGGTCAAGGCTGTAGTAAGCCAAGGTTGCACCATTGCATTCCAGCCTGGGCAACAGAGTGGGAATCCATCTCAAAAAAAATTATAATGTAATCTTATGGTAGTTATTTACTTATAGATATCTTTTACACTTGCGTTGAGTGCCCTGAGGGGCATTCTCATTTTTGGTGAGGACAGAATCATAACTATGTATTTAGTAAAAAATTATTGAAATGTTTTATGAAAATTTTAAGCTCCCAAATTAGGTACTCAAATTTCTATCTTTATAATAAAAAATATTTGATAACAGCCATCTGAAAGAGCCACTATTTGCTTTAATTCCCCTAAAAGGATTTAGTACAGAGATATGCATACTAGTGAGATAGATTAAAGAGTCTTTGGAGTAGAATTGATTTTAGCTTAATTCTAAAGCAGGCAAAGTTTGTCTTCATTGTCTCATCTTTTTTTTTTTTTTTTAAATGTGGTAGGAAACTACACCTTCTTAAAATTTTAAGTGTATAATAGTAATTGTTGACTATAGGTACAATGTTGTTCAGTAGATCTCTAGAGTTTATTTATTTGGCTTGACTGAAATTTTAACTCACCATTTCCTCTCCCCCACCCCCAGCTCCCAGTAACCACCATTGCACTCTGATACTATGAATTTCACTATTTTAGATACTTCATATAAATGGAATCAAGCAGCATTTGTCTTTCTGTGACTGGCTTATTTAACTTAGCATCATATTCTCAGGATTCATCCGTGTTGTGCATATTGAAGAATTTCCATTTTTTTTTAAGGTTGACTAGTATTCCATTGTGTATATTGTCCCACATTTTTTTTATCCAGTCATGTGTTGATGGGCATAATAGGTTGTTTCCACATCTTGGTTTCCACATCTTGGCTATTGTGAATAGAACCGCAATAAACATGAGTACTAACATCTCTTCAAGACTTAAATTTCAATCTTTTAGATAAGTATGCAGAAATGGGATTGCTGGATTATATAATCATTCTGTTTTTGATGTTTTGAGGAATATCCGTACTGTGTTTTTCATAGCAACTGGACTATTTTGCATTCCCACCAACAGTGTGCAAGGGTTCCAGTTTCTCCACATTTTCACCAACACTTGTCTTTTGACTGTTCCATCTCTTTCTGTTCTGCATACTTTCTTCCCACCTGGAAAATCCCCTTCTAAACTTTCTGCTGATCCTGAACTTCAGGATCCATTAGAATCTTTATTAATCTCTTAAACTTCAAGAGAGAGTAACAGGGCTTCTCCTTGGTAGAAAACAGAAATGAAGAATCAAAATGTAAAATTTCATCTGACTCAGAACCTTGTCTTTTTTCATATTTCAGCAACATCATCACTCATCTTTTTACTTTCTCTGTTTTTAGTTAGTTCTACTATTCTGGCATGCGTGCATATTACTTGAGCCTCTAATTAATTCCAATTGTTTGAAGTCATTGCCCTATTTTTTCCAGTTTTACCCTATCAGAGTTAAGGCAAATGGATGGCGGGGAAAAAGTTCAAAGTGATTTCTGAACTGAAGACTCAAGGACGAGGCAAAGAATCCTCACCAAGATGATGGCAGTTGTGGAACTCAGAGAAATATAAGCTAATGGCAGCCTACCTTTCTCCCTTCCTGCGCTTTGCGCTTTGATTATGTAATCTCACTGCCTTCTGGCCTCCATGTTTTCTGCTGGGAAATCAGCTACTGATCTTATGGATCCCTTGTACCTGATGGATTGCTTCTCTCTCACAGCTTTCACGGTCTCATTTAGATTATGATGTATAGATCTCTGCGAGTTTATCCTATGTGGAATTTATGAAGCTTTTTACACATATAAATGAATCTTTTCATAAATCTTGGGCAGCTTTTGGCCATTATTTCTTCAAATACATTATTTGTTCTTTCTCTCTTTCCTCTCTCTCTGGGACCTCCATTATTTGTATATTGATACATTTGATGATGTCCCACAGGTCTCTGAGGCTATATTCATTTCCCTTTCTTGAGTTTTTCTTTCTGTTTCTAAGATGAGATAATTTGAACTGACCTATATTTGAATTTACCAATGGTTTATTCTGCCAGTTCAAATAGGCTGTTGAGACTACCTGGTGAAATTTTCATTTTAGTTATTTTACTTTTTAACTCCAAAATTTTTATTTGGTTCTTTTTTATAGTTTCTGACTCTGTACTGGTGTTCTCTATTTGGTGAGATATCACTCTCATGCTTTCCTTTAGTTATTACTACATGGTTTACTTTACTTTTTTGAACATGTCTGCAATCGCTGATTCAAAGACTTCATCTAGGAAATCACTGTCTGGACTTCCTTAGAGACAGTTTCTAATGGCCACTTTTTTTTCCCTGTGTATGAACCATAGTTTCTAGTTTCTTTACATACTGAGGAGAGCCAAGATCACTTAGTGGCCATCAAGCAGACCATCCAGAGGCAAAACTCCTTATCTGAGAAATTTAGAAGTAATTAGACTTCCAGGATCTGCTACTGGGCTTCTTTCCTAAAATGTATAAATAACTAGAATGTCTATACATCTCTGGAATGCATTCATATTGAAACTCATTCTGCAACCCTTGTTAATATTAAGGCACCAAAATGTCTATAAATGTAATAATTTATCATGACCTACATGGCCAATATGGTTCAGATTATCCTTAAGCTCCTGCTTTAAGGTCCGTAAATACCCATAAAGGAAAATCCACCATGGCATGCTCAGTCAGTCCTCTCTTGCCGAGGCTTCCCAGTGCACTCTTCTGCAGCATTCTTTCTATCTAATAATAGACTTCAATCCTATCTAATAAAAGGATTTCAAACCTACACTATTGTCGGTAAATTCTTCTTATTACCTGTAAGCTGATCACTTCACATTGCTGCGACTCTGACTCCTCATCCAGCACATGCCTCATACATTGTTTGTTATAATTGGATATTTAAAATAATACATGATAACTTTGAAAATCAGATTCCCCCCTTTCGAGACTGACATAAAAAAATCTGCTAAATCCCAAAACCCTTAGGTTCCTGAGGCAAGAATGGAAGGGTTGGTCTTCAGAGCCATAAGAGCTGAGAGAGTGAAGATTTCTGCAGGAAGGGCTAAGTACTCTTAGAGCTGATCTGCTCTCTGGATGTATTCTCTCTGCTTTTAAAAAACTGGACGAGAAAAATATTTCCTATGTATAGCAGAAAGGCATTCTTATAATAGTCTTCTTTTTATTTTTCTACTCTCAGAAGTTCTTTTGTTTGCTAAACATTTAGTTTACTCTGCCCTCTTAAACTGACTTTGGCATTACATGGTGAACATGTTCCTTTATGCAATTCTTTGAAGCAAAATCAAAACCAAACTAAACTAAACTAAAATAAAATGAGTTGACATTTCCATAGTTATCTATTTACTTTCTTTATATTTTCAGGTTCTATGTGATCTACACCAATTTTATTTTTGGAGAAAAGATCACACTTGTTAGGCATATATTATCATTACAGGTAAAATATTCCTTTAAGTCTTTAGTTCTAAGGAAGAAAAATAGTGAGAACTGTCCCTCCTCATAGTGATTCTATAAGTTATCAGAACAAGGTGAAAAAATTAGTTATAAATTTTCAGCTTTGCTTTTTTTATACGTCCTACAAATAAACTAGAAGTGATTTTAATTTTTTTAAAACATAAAGTTGCATACATGTCTCCAAATGTTTTGTAACTCAGAAGGCAGCTGGAGCCCTCTTTAATCTCTGAGACTTAGATATCTCCAGATCTCCCTTGGAAGTTCAACACCTTTCTATCATATCTGCTTATATCTTGGTGTTCTCCCACTCTTTTGTGCCAGGTTCCTTAACTCATATATGTGAGTCTTCAAAGATTCATGGAAAATGTTTATTAAGAAAAAAACTATGCATGGATTTCAAAACTTTTTTTGCATCAATATAAACTCATACTAACTTGTTATAACATATCTGAACAGGATATAGTTTGAGATACTAAGAAGAATAAGACATTAGTTTACAAAAGTCTGTATCAGAGCAACATGAGTTCTGCTAAAATGAAGAACAAATATCTATTGACAGTAAAGCTTGGGTGGAAGAATAGTGAAATCATTGATGCTTTTTGAAAAGTTTATGGGGACAAAGCCCCAAAGAAACCAGCAGTTTACAAATAGATAGCTTGTTTTAAGAAGGGAATAGACGATGTTGAAGATGCAGCCTGCAGCAGCAGACCACCCACGACAATTTGCAAGGAAAAAAAATTTGTGCCCTAATTGAAGAGGACCAATTGTTAACAATAGAGACAATAGCCAACACTCTAGACATCTTAATTGGTTCAGCTTATGCAATTCTGGCTGAAAAATTAAAAGTGAGCACATTTTTCAGTCAGTGAGTATCAAAACCATTGTGCCCAGATCAGCTGCAGACAGAAGCAGAGCTTTCACTGGAATTTTGAAACAAGCAGATCAGGATCCTGAAGCATTTCTTTGAATTTTAACAGGAGATGAAACATGGTCTTACCAGTATGATCCTAAATACAAAGCACAATCAAAGCAATGGCTACTGAGAGGTGGAAAGGGCCCAATCAAAGCAAAAGTGGACTGGTCAAGAGCAAAGGTCATGGTGTTTTGGGATACTCAAGGCATTTTGCTTGTGAATATTCTGGAGGGCCAAAGAACAATAATGTATGTTCATTATGAGAGTGTTTTGAGAAAGCCAAAGCTTTAGCAGAAAAATGCCTGGGAAACTTCATGAGAGAGTCCTCTACAACAACAATGCTCCTGCTCCATGCTCTCATCAAACAAGGGCAATTTTGAGAGTTTTGATGTTAAATAGGCATCCACCTTATAGTCGTGAGTTGGCTGTGACTCTTTTTTTCCCCCTGATTTGAAAAATCTTTAAAGGGCATCCATTTTTCTTCAGTTAATAGTATAAAAAAGACTGAATTGACATGGTTAAATTCTCAGGATCCTCAGTTCTTTATGGATGGATGAAATGTCGGTGTCATTGCTTACAAAAGTGTCTTGAACATGATGGAGCTTAGATTGAAAAATAAAGTTGATATTTCTTACTTTTTGTTTAATTTCATTTTTCCATGAACTTTTTGAAGATCCCTCATACCTTGGTTTGTTTTGTTCATGTCAGATCAGACTCAGACAACTTTGTCTCTACCTTTTGTTTTTCTTGTAAAAAATCAATATATACTTTTGTGAGATTAATAATCCTTGTTGAAGGTTTAGAAAAAGATTCTCATTTGAGTGTGTGGACTTTTACTGTCTCACCAAGTCTTCCTCCTCCTTTGCCTTTTGATATCTGCACTTCTTCTGCTCAGACCTGTTAATTCTCCTTTGGTAGCTATTTACATGTCTCTAATTTCTACACCTAAAATTTGCATAATCAAATTCATCAATGATTTTCATTTGGCAGAACCCACCCCAGCTAAAAGATAGTTGGGTTACTGATAATGAAAGCATTTCATACCCTCAGACACAAAACATATCCATTGGAATTCTGAAAATATGAGAACAAGCAAATTTGGAAGTTAGTCTCAGTATTATTTGTCTCAAAATGTCAGCAGTTCTTTAATTAGGTCATACAAAGAATGATGTTAGGAATATTTACAAAATTATCCATGCCATTAGAGCTACTATAGTCCAATATATTTTGGAGTAATTAACCAGCCTTTGTAATTTTTTCTGAGAATTTTATACTCTCCTCCCATAAGCTGAAGATATAAAAGACACAAGATGAAGATGTAAAAGACATTGGGAATAAACCCTGAGCCAAAACCAGATTTACATTTCTTACTATTTGTCTGCTAACACCAGGTGTAATTCTAAAACTGAACATCCACTATTTTATATAGGAGCTAAAAAGCAGCTTAATTTTTTATGAAAAAAATAAAGGGTATGAATGAGCTTTCTGAAACATTAATTTTATAGTTTAGAGCACAGGAGCATCTTAGTTCTTGAACTAGGATTCTGGTTTTCTCTGCTTGTCTTTTATATTCTTTATGTTTGTAAATGTATGTCAGAATTCATATATGACTTATTTCCCTTGAAATAAGTATACTTATGTTAAAACAAACAGATGTTACCTGCCTAAAATTAGAAAAAAATACTTGCTTTATAATTGAGTGATCAAAGTCATGTTTGTGTCTGTCATTTAAAGTTGGAACAATTCTGTGTCCATGAGCTCGCTTGAGATTTATCATGCCTAATTCAGTAATGTTGACTCAAATCTTTCCAGAATTTTTGATAATTCTGTCTTCACTCAACAGTTATAGGCCATTTTTGCCTCTGAAATATAGGATGTGAAGAACTTTTATCTATTACAGTGTCTCTTTTATAGATCTGTTCATTTTTATAACCAAGTTCTTTTATTTCAACTTATTCTTTAATCTTTCTTCCTAATCTTTATGATTAAACTTTCAACCTCCCCTAGTAGAATAGATTCTAGATGCTGAGGTATATAACTCAATTGTGCAATTCAGAATTGACCTCAGAGTTTTGTATGTCTCCAGTACAACCGTTTAAACTACTTGACATTAAAATGTTAAGCCATTCTGTCATTTTTGAGCAATTTCCTGAATAATTTCCAATTTCCAAGCTATTTGTACACAGGAAACTGCTGTTTAACAAAGGTTGCACCCAATGAAGTCAGGGGCCTTTCATCTAATTATAAACATCCCTTATTATCTTCAATTAAGTCTGCTGTGACCCTGAAATAACTTTTCATAGTTGAAACCAAACTATAAAAAGAATCTATTGGGTATCAAAAGTACCACTTACCTCCCCAAAGAACGAATTTTTAAGGCCTCTATCAAAATCTCTACTTCAGGGATCTCTGGAGATGCATGTTTGGCAATGGTATCTATTTACTAAGAATTCATTTTCCGTGAGACTTCTAGAAATATCTTCCACTCAATTAGGAGTTGACGTTCTTCCTTAATTAGACTGAAGTCCCGCAGTATTAGAGTACAAAGCAGAGACCTGTGGGAAGAGGCATTCCTTACAGGAATGAATCTTTATGTTTAAGGAATACCCCCTGGGAAGGGCTAAAAAGAATAGCCTTGTCAAGCCAAGGGGTGTGAATTGCTGCTGTGAAGATTTACAATTCTAGAGTCCTCTGTATTTTAGTAACATTAGGAGAGGTACCATATGGAAGGGGTATGAGCAGATGGTACTGAGTAAGTGTAAAATGTAGATGATATGGTTTGGCCCTGTGTCCCCACCCAAATCTCATCTCGAATTGTAATGCCCACCTGTCAAGGAAGGAACCTGTAATCCCCACCTGTCGAGGGAGGGAGGTGATTGGATCATCAGGGTGGATTCCCCCACGTTGTTCTCACCATAGTGAGGGAGTTCTCATGAGATCTAATGGTTTTGAAAGTGTGGCACTGGCTGGACGTGGTGGTTCACGCCTGTAATCCCAGCATTTTGGGAGGCCAAGGTGGCCAGATTACCTGAGATCAGGAGTTGGAGACCAGCCTGGCCAACATGGTAAAACCCTGTCTCTACTAAATATACAAAAAATTAGCTGGGTGTGGTGGCCGGTGCCTGTAATCTCAGCTACTTGGGAGGCTGAGGCAGGAAAATCACTTGAACCCAGGAGGCAGAGGTTGCAGTGAGTTGAGATCGCGCCATTGCGCTCCAGCCTGGGCAACAAGAGCGAAACTCTGTCTCAAAAAAAATTTTAAAATGTGTGGTGCTTTCTTGTTAGCTCACTTTTTCTCTCTCCTGCTGCCTGTGAAGAAGGTGCTTGCTTCCCCTTCACCTTCTGCCAGGATTGTAAGTTTCCTGAGGCCTCCCCAGCCATGTGAAACTGTGAGACAGCTAAATCTCTTTCCTTTATAAATTACCCAGTCTCAGGTAGTATCTTTATAGCAGTGTGAAAACAGACTAATACAGTAGACAAATATGCTAACCACCCTGATTTAATCATTATAAACTGTATACATGTCTCAAAACATCACACTGTACCCCACAAATACATACAATCATCGTCAAGTGAAAATAAAATAAAACAACATAATAGAGAAAGCTATGTCTCTTTCTATATATATATTTTCACACACACACAAACACACACACACACACCCACACACACACAATTTGCCAGATTACTATTATTTGAGCTTTTAATAAAATGTTATTTAAAATTTAATCTGGATCAACATTTTACATCTTGATTTTTAGAATACTTGGGTTTTTGTTTTGGTTTTCTTAAGCCAGGGTCTCTCTCTGTCACTCAGGCTGGAGTGCAATGGCACAATCTCAGCCCACTGCAACCTCTGTCTCTCAGGCTCAAGTGATCCTCCCACCACAGCCTCCCAAGTAGCTGAACTACAGGTACACAGGCCACCATAACCAGCTAATTTTTGTATTTTTTTCTGGAGATGTGGTTTCACTGTGTTGCTCAGGCTGGTCTCAAACTCCTGAGCTCAAGCAATCTGCCTGCCTCGGCATCCCAAAGTGCTGGGATTAGAGGTGTGAGCCACCACGCCCAGGTTAAAAATACTTGTATTATGAAATAAATGTAACTCTAGAAAACATAGACACTAGCTGCTTGAGAAAATTGGTCTGAGGTAATCTCAACTTCAAACAAGTAATAGTATTTTCAAAATCAGCCCATATCAGTTAGCCCTGGCTCTCCATGTTTCCCCTACTCTCTTGCTATACTCAGGCTACAGGACTCAAGAACCAATGATACATCAAGTCATAAAAATAAGGAGGTGACTCAAGTAAAATGAGTCTTCATAAATATTAGAGCCTTTTTAGCTTGATAAAGTTTAACAAAGCAACTATTTTATTTCATAGCTGTAGTCTTTAAAACTTAGTTTTACAAATGTCCAAATTGCTATTTAAAATTTTTAATGTCCCTAAGGAAAAAAGCCTAAAAAATGGTTTTTAAAAACATTTTTTATCGCAAAAAATTTCAAACATAAAAATGTAGTTTCATTCATATTTCTGCCTAATCACCACCATTGGAATAGTTTAATCGAATTCCTAGATATGATATCATTTTATCTATAAATACCTAACAGTGTATCTTTAAAGGGCAGGGACTTTAAAAAAAAATATGATGAGAATATCATGATCACACCTAAAGACAAGGATTCCAGAGCATCAAATTGTATCTAAATACTGTTCCAGTTTTGCTGGTTCTATTGTAAATGTATTGTTTCCGTTGGCTTATTCAAATAATGATACAAAGTCTACACATTGTCTTTGTGTAATATGCCTCTTAAGCCTCTTGATATATTACAGTTTTTCTCCTTCATTTTTTCCTGCCATTGGTTTGTTGGAATTTCCCACAATCTGAATAGCAGCATCCTGGTATTGTTTTAAAGATGCTCATTTACTCTATGAATGTCCTGTGAACTGGAAGTCAGATCTAGATGCTTAACTAAATTCCTCTTGACAAGAACATTTCATAGGTGGTTGTGTGTGCTTTCTGTTGCTCTGCATCAGATGGTACATGGTATCTTGTTTCAATCTCTTTTACTTGATATTAAGATTGATCTGTGAATTCATGTGTGATCAACCTGATCCATCCATCATAAGGTTTCCTACTGACCTTCACCTAAGGATTTTAAAACTGATGAATGCTACCTAGATCTATGATTTGATTAGGAAAAATATTACATGTATTTTAAATTCTTTCTGAATTTGTTTAGAATTATTTCAGAAAGAAGGTTCTTTCATCAACTATTTGATTACTCACAAATGCATTTTGTACAAGAAAGGTAGAATAGATGCTTAATTCCCAAATTTATTCCTAATAAACTAGGACGATTTGTATATCCTTATCAAGAGCTTTCCAACACAGCAGGCATTAGAAAACAGTTATAATTTGATTTGATTTCCTTATTTTCAAGTGGGACAAAATTGTTTGAGGTTGATTTCTTTCATTTTCACTTGGTTATGAATAGAGTATAATCTTTCGTAAAAATATGATTGGTTGTCTAGAAAGTAATTTTTTATCCAAAAATTATGTGATTCAGAATATTGACAATGAAAAGCTGGTGAACTGGAGAAGAAGAAATAAAAATGAGAAACTTGTCTTTCACCAGGGTGGTTTGAAATGAGATAGATATTATGGGGAGAAGGGATAGGGATAGGATAAAAATGGAGTGACACTTTTCCTAGTATACGTTCAGTATGGATTTGATTTTTAGAACATGCTATTTAATTAATTAATTTTAACTTTCATTTTAGGTTCAGGAGTACATGTGCAGGTTTGTCATAGAGGCAAATTATGTCTCACAGGGTTTTGGTGTATGAATTATTTCCTCACCCAGATAATCAACATCATACTTGATAAGTATTTTTCCTGATCCTCTCCCTTATCTCACCATTCACCCTCAGATAGGCCCCTGTGTCTGTTAGAAAATGCTATCTTTTTTTTTTTTTCCATTTTCAGGGAAAGAATATGTTATTTTTTTAATCTTCAAAAACAAATAAAATAAATAAAAAGGGAAGGGCAACATAGAATACAAACAGAAAGAAATGAATAACATAATACCCTCAACTGAGAAATAAAGAGCTAACCCAATCACTTGTTGAATCTGATATTTTGACTATAAACTTTCTGGCTAAAAAAAAAAAAAAGGCAAAAAAGTTAGTAGTTTGTAGATTAGTGTTTCAGAGGTATAGTTTAGAAATTCTGAAACTTCTTAGTACATATTGTAGGACTGAGCAGATACATAAATGAATTAAGCATAGTAGAAGTCAGGTTTGTTATTATCAGAAAAGAGTATCACAAAATGGGAAGGGTCAGCGTTTGGAGCAGCAATCCATGAAGGGCTCTGGGCATCCCTGTGCATCATTGCTGGGGGTGCCAGGAATGCAACACCCTCATTACTTTTCATCTAGGCCATTTTTCAGCGTTGGATGTGCTAGCAGTTTTGAGAGATGAAGTCGTGACTCCCTAGAAGACAAAAAACAGGTTTACTTATTTTACTACCAAACAAGAAGTTCTTCAGCCGTGCCGCAAATCCACTGTGCATCCAGTTTCCACCTGCAGCTCATGCATCATCCCCACAGGACTTGAGAGCAAGAGGATCCCACGCAAATCATGTTGCTTGCTGTGCTGCGCATAAAATGTCCTTTGTCTCTGACTCAGAAGTCTTGTATCTTCTATCAGCATGCATGAAACAGTGGCAGGCTAACTCATTAAAATAAGGTAAAATCAAATTCCAAGTCTGAATGATGCTAGAATGACATACGGTATTTTATTAGAATTGGAGGGATGGGGATGAGCTCATAGTTATAAAGATAAATGATAGATGATAAATGTATAGACAGCTAGATATTCGTGTGTATGTATAAATAAATGTTTTTACAAAGATAAATATTTTTATGAAGTAGATTGCTACAGGCTTCACATAGCCCTTAGCTCTTTGTTTATAAATACCTTTCCTCTCTAAAAAGATCCAGGGCTCCCTGGAGAACTGGCTAATTCTCAGGCATGGAATGAAAAAATACAAGATGAACCTGGAGAAGCTTTCTGTGTCAGAAAGTAAGAATGTGCTCAAAGAATGATGGGAACATGCGAAAAGGACATAGGAGTCTATTTGAAAGGCATCCCACTGGCCAAACATAGGATAACTTTGAGGATAAAAATAATGGCAGTAAAGAATTATAACCCACTGAAATAAAAAATGATAAATGGATAAATGAAGGCATTATTTATAGTAGAATGACAGCTAACACATTTTAAAAGAAAAATAGAGATACAAGATCAACATTTGGCAACCACCATAATAGTTGTTCCAGGCAAGAAACATCCATGAAAGCTAAAAACTAATGGATGCAAATTGATGAGAAAGATAATGTTTACATAACCTCAAAGTATCTCTTTCATAAAATACTTATTAGTGACAGAGTGAAAATGGTGAGTATAAATGGAGAAACCTGGCAGACAGCATCTTAACCAAGGGATCAAGATGGAACAATTGTGTACTATAATGTACATTCTTATATCAGGCACTAAGTACGCAACATCACTTTTGTGCTGCTCTGCACAAAACACATAACTGAAATCTAACTCTGAGGAAACATCAGATAAAAACAAAATGAACAATATTCTTTGTAATAAGTGATCTGTGCTCTTCAAAATGTGAAAGTCATAAAAGACAATTCCAGGTCAAACGAGACCAAAGGTACACAACAACTAAATAAAAAAGGAACCTTATATTATATTTTGCACAATAAACTATTTTTTGCCCTCTCTTTAGAGAATATTAATGGGAAGTTGGTGAAATTTGAATAAAGTCTCTGTACATGAGATTATAACATTATATCAAAGTTAATTTCTTAATTTTAATCACTGTTAGGTGGTTATATAAGTGAATTTGTTTTCTGGGGAATACAAACTAAATAATTTAGGAATAAAAGGATATATATCTATGATTTACTCCTAAATGACTCAGAAAATATATATATGTATATACACACACATATACACATATGTATATGTATATATAAATTTGTTATATATAACATATGTATGTGTTAATATAATAAATTTATATATACACATATATGTATATAAATACAATATAGATATTATATATATAATTTATATCTCTATCTATGGAGACAGCGAGTAAAGAAAATGTGAAATGTTACCATTTGGGGCCTTTAGCAAATGGTTGACAGAGATTCTTTGTATTATTTATTTATTTATTTATTTATTTATTTGAGATGGAGTCTCACTGTGTCACCCAGGCTGGAGTGCAGTGGCATGATCTCGGCTCACTACAACCTCCACCTCCCATGCTCAAGCAATTCTCCTGCTTCAGCCCCCCAAATAGCTGGCATTGCAAGCCCGAGCCATCCTGCCTGTCTAATTGTTGTATTTTTAGTAGAGATGGGGTTTCACCGTGTTGGTCAGGCTGATCTCGAACTCCTGGGCTCAGGTGAACCGCCTGCCTTGGCCTCCCAAAGTTCTCTGTATAATTTTTGCAACTTTTTAGTACATGTGAAATTGTGTTTTCTAGAAACATTTATAAAATTTCATTTCTTGCAAAATTCAGTACTTTTTTTTTACTTTTAGATTTAGTCAAGAGGTTTTAGTAAAATTTAAAGTAATTGGAATTAAAAAGAATTATTTCTAATCCTGGCTGAGCACAGGCTTGATAACTTAATCTCTCTGAGCTCCAAAGACATATAATTGCAATATTAATATATATATACACTTACTTTTCTCATACACTTAATACTTTTATATAGCAAACATAGATTGAATCCTGACTTGCTTTTTAATGAAAAGTTTATGGCAGGAAATTGAATAGAGAGATCTGATTATAACCTCAAACTGTAATTCTTAATCTCATGACATACTAATCCAAAGTACTACAAGTGACTTATTTCCACAAATATTTAAAGTAAAACTTTAACTCATAACATTTTTTTGCAGAGTAGAACATGGTTATTGTCATACTAATGTTATTGGTGTTTTGGTACATTTTCCTGAGTTGGGGATATAGGGTTGGATTATGGTCAGGATACTGTGCCTTGTACCAGCAGCTGATGGTCCCATCTGGGACCCACCTGTCATTAATAAAAGCAGTATGCACGAATTACTGCAGTGCTTTATGTCTCTATAAATATTGGGTTTCATCAAAATATAATTGTAGGCATGGGAAGGAGCGCATCCATATTTGAACATCATCTGTCATGAATTGTTTGAGGACATAACATTTAAAAATTATTGCTCCAAAAATGCAAATGATTTGAAGACACCATAACTTACGATTCATAAATGTGTTCATAACTGAACAAGGTTTATGTGGGACATTTCAGTATTTGTAACTTATAGAAGTAAAAAGTGATAAATCTTGCTGTTTTATCATTTATAGATAAAATAATTTTGAGAAAGAAAACATTTTGGAGATAAATATACTACCTTTCCTAGAAGTAGTTCTAGATCATTGCAGATAATGTTTCTAGAATAACTAAACAACCACATTGGATTTGATGAGCATACCACTGCTGCAAAGCACTGTGCAAAGGAGCACTCAGCTCCTTTAAATTCATTGCATTTGTATAAATGGAACTGGTTTGGTCAAAGGCTGTCTTTTAATGAGCGAGATTTTACATTCAAGAGTGAACATAATCCCTTGGTTCAAGAGTCAATGAAATGAAAAAGTGATTAATTCGCCAAATTAGGGCTGAATTTACTTTTGTATTCTTTATAGACTAGGCGCTACTGGATACATTTGACTCATTTGAAAAGTCCACTCCATCACAATTAACTTTTATCATTACCACCTACTTCAGGGCCTGCTTTCCCAGTTGTTTTCAAATATAAATTTCCTCAGGAATATAAATAGGTTTACTTAGTGATGATTCAATTTGAAGTGGAAACTCACTTAGATCTACTGGGGAATACAGAAAATCTATTATATTAGTCTTGGTTATAAGGAATTATAGTAGTTAATAAAACAAATTATATTCACATGAAATAGAGCATATCATAGATAAATAGCAAAAAATATTTGCTAAATCCTAACAGATGCCCAGATTTTTGGTTCTTTACTGTTCCCTCTATTTTTGTGTGGAGATTTAGAGAGATTGAAAAACTAAGCCATCACCTCACCATCTTCTCAGAATCGATCAATTGAATTAATAATTTTGAATATTTGGGAACAGTTAATATAATAGAAGACAAGGAATTTTAAAATGTGCTCTAAGGCATGGATAGAATTTACGTATTTGAAGGTTATTCTAACTACCATGTTAGAGATTGTTCAGCATGCTGTAAATCACACATATCTCATTTTAACATCGCGGAGGCCAAGTGCAGTGATTCGTGCCTGGGAGGCCAAGGCAGGAGGATCGCTTGAGCGCAGGAGTTTGAGATCAGCTTGGGCAACATGTGAGACCCTGTCTCCACAAAAATAATTTTAAAAATTAGCCAGGCATCGTGGCCTGTAGTTCCAGCTACTTGGGAGGCTGAGGTGGAAGGTTTGCTTGAGCCCTGGAGGTCCAGGTGGCAGTGACCCATGAATGAACCACTGTACCCCAGCCTGGGCAACAGAGTGAGATCCTGTCTCCAAAAAAATTATAATAAAATAAAACAAAATCATGGCATATCTGGGCCCTTGTTATTATGGTTATTTTTTTTTTTTTCCAAATTACTATTTGCTGATACAATACTGAGGTAACAGGGACTGGATTGAGGTAGAAGGAACCATGCATAGTTTCAGTTGTGTAGAGTGAAGGGACAGGTAAAGTAACTAGTCCTCTGTCACCGCAGCAGGCCTACACACCACTTTTGTCTTCTGCAGCTAGAGCTCAGGTCAGGTGGCTTTCTGTTCCTTCTGGTCTGCAACCTCCAGTTACCTTCCAAATACTAGGAATCATGGGCATGGCAGTAGAACCCCAAAGCCCCCTAAAAGCCATGAAGAAAATATCCAGACTCAGATATGTGGCAAAAAATTAGGAGCAGGTCCAGATTTTGTGACCCAGAAACTTTTACAATTGGGAGAAACTTTTTTAAAAATGCAAAATAGGAAACCCAGAATTGGGAATAAAAGTAAATATTTGTTTAGAATGAGTAAAAAAACCTTCCTCGGTTACTAATTATAAAGGCTGATAAACACCACAAACATTAAAAATGCAAATAACTCAATATTTTTATTAATTAACTCCCTGACATACCTTTATCAGCTTTATTTGGATATAACTGCATAAAAAATGCACATGCTTAATGTGTACAACTTGAAGCCTTTGGATGTAGGCACACAACTGTGATACCATCACCAAAATCAAGATAATAAACACGTGAATCCCCTCCAGAAGTTTCCCTATGCCCCTTTATGTGTGTGTCTCTGTGTATACGTATGTGTGTATGTCACACATTCTATTAGTGCTTACTCTGAAGGCTATACCTGCATTCTTGATTCGTTTATTGTAGTTATGAATTTTAATAATATATATTTTAAATTCAATGAAAGATTACATCATTGTTTGGAGACTTAACGTAAGTCTACAGTCTTAAATTTTCAGGTGTACAATACCAGTGTTATTTACAGGCACTATGTTGTACAGCAAATCTTCTATTTCTCCTTCTTTTCTTATTCATAAAGATTTAAAAATATAAAAACCATACCTAGCTTCAAGAAACTGACTGTGAGCAAGATTTGCTCTTGAGCCATAGTTTGCCAGTTCCTCTTTTGGTATAAAAAATTTATTTTATCATGCTTCACTTCATTGTGCTTCAGAGATACAGCATTTTTCACAAATTAAAGGTTTGCGACAATCCTACTTCAAGCAAATCTATTGGTGCCATTTTTCCAACAGTATATGCTCACTTTGTGTCTTTGTGTCCCATTTTTGCAATTTCTGCAATATTTCAAACTTTTAAAATTATCATTACGTCTGATGTGGTGATGTGTGGTCAGTGATCCTTGATGTTGCTATGGTAATTGTTTTGGAGCACCATGAACTTGTGCCCATATAAGATGGTGAACTTAATAAATGTTATGTGTGTTCTGACTGCTCCACCAACCAGCCATTCCCCTATCTCTCTCCCTCTCCTTGGGCTTCCCTATTCCCTGAGATACAACAGTACTGAATTTAGGCAAATGAGTGCAATGCCCTCTAAGTGAAAGGAAGAGTCACACGTCTTTCACTTTAAATCAAAAGCTAGAAATGGATAGTGAAGAAGGCATGTTGAAAGCCAACATAAGCCAAAAGCTAAACCCCTTGCAAAAAAAACAGTTGGCCAACTTCTGAATGTGAAGGCAAAGGAAACGTTCTTGAAGGAAATTCAAAGTACTACTCCAGTGAACATATTAATGATAAGAAAGCAAAACAGTCTTATTGCTGATATGGAAAAAGTTTTAGTGGTCTGGTTAGAAGGTCAAACCCACCACAACATTCCCTTAAGCTGAAGCCTAATCCAGAGCAAGAACTTCTATGGAAGCTGAGAGAGGTGAGGAAGCCATAGAAAAAAGTTGGAAGCTAGCAGAGGTGGGTACATGAGGTTTAAGGAAAGAAGGCATCTCCATAACGTAATTGTGCAATGTGAAGCAGCAAATACTGATGAATCTTTCTCTTTTTGCTTTTAATATGTATATTTAAAATTATAAAAAATTTCAGCTTGTTAAGGAATAACTGAAAAATAAAATTCACATATTTAAAGTATATATTTAGCTATGTTGTCCAGGTTGGTCTCGAACTCCTGACCAGGCCTGGGCGAAAGAGCAAGATTCTGTCACAAAAAATAAACAAATAAATAAAGTATATATTTAAAGTGTACAACATGAAGATTCAATATAGGTATGTATTGTAAAGTGATTACCACAGTCAAGTTAATTAACATATTCATCCCTCAACTCACATAGTTCCCCTTTTTAATTTTTGTTTTTTTGATGAGAACTCTGAAGATAAACTCTTTTAGCTAATTCCATGTATACAATACAATATTATTGACTATTGTCACCATGCTGTACATAGATCCCCAGATCTTATTTTTATAACAGAAAGTTGGTACCCTTGGATCAACATAAGATCACAGAATTTTATTTAAGCACCTCTTTTGCTGTATCTCATGAGATTTTTATATGCTATATCTTTATTATCATTTAGTTAAATATATTTTCTGATGTCTGTTTTGATTTCTTTTTTGGTCTATGTATTAAATAGACATTTATTGCTTAATTTCTAAGTAGGCGGGGATTTTTGTAGCTTTCTTCTCATTATTTTGTCTTAATTGTGCTGTAATCAGAGAATATAGTCTGAATTAGTATTCTTTGATAAGACATAATTTGTGGACAGCATATGGTTAATATTGGTATCCATTGCACTTAAAAAATCATTCATTTCCTTGTTGTTCAGTGCACTATTCCATATATGCTAACTAGGTCAAATTAATGATGATATTCAAATCTTTTCAAACCTTACTAAAATTTTTTGTACCATTATTCTATCAGCTTTTAGAACTCTATTTCACTTTTATTCCCTTCCATTTCTGCCATATATTTTGAAACCTGGTCTATGAGTACATGCAGACCCAGGAGTATGTCACTGCGTTGTTTCATGACCCCATTATCATTCTGAAATGCCCTTCTTTAACTTTTATAATGCCTGTTTCCTTAAAGCATACTTTTCTGATCTTAGCATAGCTAGATGATCTTTTTTTTGTTAATGTTTTTCATAGTAAACATTTTCTGTTCTCTTACTTTTAATTTTATACGTTCTTGTATTTAAAATGTGTTTTTTCTATGCTGCATATTGCTGGGCTTTCTTTTCTATTCATTGTATTTTATTTCTTATTTGGTTTATTTAGTTTAACTTATACTTATTGTAATATCTGATATATTACATACATATGTGTGTGTGTGTGTATGTACATATATATATATATAAAGTTGTGTTTATGTCCATTTGACCCCCTGAATTTATGGTTCTCTTTCTCTGCATTCATATTTCTTTAATTTATCAAAACTTCTATTTGTCCACTAATTTCTTATTAATTTGTTAGTCACACATTCTATTAGTGCTTACTCTGAAGGCTACACCTACAATCTTGGTTTTTTATCATAGTCATGAATTTTAATTGCATATATATTTTAAATTCCACAAAATATTACGTTTTTGTTTTGTACAGTGAATGTCCATTTATGTTTGGGTTTAACACAAAAAAATTAAGAATAATGACTCAAATAGTTTAGTTTTAAATTCTTGATTATTTTATCTAAATTTTATTTACATACCACTTGGCTTTCCTTTTCTCATTCAGAAACCAAGGTCACAAGCAAAGATCCCAACATTTAAAATGTCAGTGCAAGATCCCTTCTCTGTTTATGAAGGCCGTTTTAAACCAAATGAAATTACACAAACATACAAATAAATGTTTTAGTGAAATAATTTTAACTTTCACCTTTTAGTTTTAGGCAGTGAACATTAATATACAAAATTTTTCATCTTAAAATACTATCCACTTGTTTATAACAAGACATCTAATAACATGTAAGCAGAATATGCTTCAACTTAGGTTAAGTAAATGATACACATAATTGTAAATAAGCAGTAAATGTTTAGAAGGAATCTATGAAAACTTTTGACTCAAAACCATTGAAAATGCAAAATCCCAGTTCTTGAAGATAACAAGTTAATGGATACATTTTCTTTTATAACAGAGAACTGTCTAACCTCAGTGATACTGAGTCTGAATGAAGCATGAATTTATTATTGATAATCTTAGCGAGGCTGGTCCTCCCTAAACGTTCGTTTACTTCATTTTAAAATTCTAATCTGTATTACTGCCTAAGCAAAAGCATCACTGCATGAGCTGTGTAGAATTTGTCATTTAATTCATTTGTGGCCTCTTTTCGAGCCCACCTGTGTCAAACAGTCATGTGTCTATGCTTGGATATGTTAATTAATGTGTTATTTTCTAGGGAACGACTTTTACTCAATAACTTCTGCTGCATGGCCTCTTTGAAGACCACTTCTTGGTTTCTCTGAAATCAGCTACTTTGTTAGTATTTACTGCAAACAAAATTATCTTGTAAAATGGAGAGATCAAGTCAAATTGGTTTCATCTAGTTCTAAATTCCCCCTTACCCGTATGTTCACTCCATCAATACAATTCTCTAATGCAATTTAGGGAATGGTCCCTGTACCCAGTTTCTTATTTTTTAAATTAACATCTTCAAGTATTTAGCCTGCTTGGCTTCCCTTTTTAACTTTGCCTCCCCTTTTTAACTTTGCCTCATCAAATACATGCTTTCAGAAGCAGTCCCATATTAGAGCCTAAAGTATAAGGAAAAATAAGAACCCCATATATATTTATCACAGTATCTTCTCATAGTGTGAGCCAAGTGGAGAAGTCAATAACAGCTCTATATTTTTTTAAAATATGACTACATATGAATCTGTGTTGCCCAATCCGTTTTCACACCATCGTCAACATTCAGATGCCCTGGCCATGGGCTGAGACAATTGCTATTGTACAATAATGCCACATGGTAAAACAGCCTGAATTTATTAAAATTTCTGGTATTTTGTGCATCCCAGATTTTTTGTATTAATTTTAGTTTTTAAAAATATTGCACTAAAATATTATTTATCTTGATTACTGGAATTTCTAGCACCCTTTAAACAGTTGTGCCCCAGGAGAGTCCCTCCTAGGCCACACCCTAAACCCCATCCTGAGCTGGAATCCTTTCCTTGAAAATTAATGTCTGAGCACTCAGCATGGTGAATTTCTTTGATCTTTCTCTTTGAGGAGAGAGGAGCATGTACTTCTGTCTCAGCTCCTTGATCATCATCATCTGTCTCTGGAGAGGCTGCAGATGGGAAAAGAAGATTTTTCCACTTCCGAGTCTTCGGAATCATTTGGCAGGTCAACCAAACTGCCCTCCAGTGGTGTCTGCATTTTCCTCTCATTTCCTCTACTTCTGACTCCTCCTCCTGGACCTCCTTAGCAGGTTCATTTTCTTCTACCCGGCTCATTCCGTGATTTCAACCCAGACCTCTTCTCTCTCCCTCCCCCTTGCTACACTTTCCCAGCTCTCTTGTGTCTGTCTCAGCTTCCTGCACCTCTTTTCTCTTGGGAACATCATGCAGCTACCTGCTGCCCTCACTCTGCCCCCATGTCAGACTGTGTTCCCAGGCCTAGGGACTATGAGAAGGATGATGCTTAATGTCAGAATGTTTAATACACATTTAATCCAAATATTATACTAATGTGCTTTAAAAGTGGCCCAGATCATTACTTTCCTGCTTTTTCAAAAAAACCAGGGGGTTAGGGAAAAGATCCAGTTTATAGCCTAGAGGAAGAGGATGGTTCCTTAGTAGAAATAGAGAACAATTTCGACTATTTCTAAACACCATTTTATCTCCTTAATCAAATGAGTTTGTACAAATTACAGAATCTCAAAACCAGAATTTCCTGTAACTCTGTAAAGAGAAAGATTTAGTACTCATTAAACATACTAATCATATAGATTCTAAATGTTATTTATTGTAAATATATTTACTCTCCTTTTAACATTTTAAAATGCATATTATATGTTGTTTTACATTTTTAGCTTTACATCATTTAAGAGCATTCTATTTTACAATACAATTACTGTAGTAAATTATCATCATCAATTTTTAGAGTACATTATACAATTTTAAAAATATTTGCAGCTCAGAATCACAGGTAAAATATTTTCCACTAAGGTTGTTGTTTCCAATATACTGTCTGTGTTACTCACAATCTAGGCAAACCTGAGTAAGCGGCTAAAATTCCTGTTTATCAGTTTTGTCACTACAATAATGAGGAAACATGATTGATACCTACCTCTTAGGACTGCTCTAGGGATAGAGCGAATTCAGTGTGTACAAAATGCCCAATGCTACAAGTATTAACCATTATGTTTATCATTATTAATAGGGCTAATATTAATATGAGTTCCTTAGTGTGAAAGTGAATTTACCTTCTTTTTTTCTAAATTCTTTCTCACATTGAATAAGTTGGATCATTCTGAATTCAAAACACAGCTCAATTATTGTATTAATGCCTTTAATCGGTATACCAATTAGTAAAAAGGAGTATCACAACATAACCCCAAAAGAAGTTATTATTTATTTTTACTCTTCATTAAAGACCAGGATTTTCAGGGACAGGTAGGGTTTCAAATATGGTAACAGCTTTGCCTTATTATGAAATAAAAATAAGTGATACAAAGTTTAGAATATTCTTTTTGTTATAATGTATTTTTTTTAGATTGGAATAGATAGGAAATACTAATTAGGTAATACTGACAGGGACACAAAATTCTAAAGTTTTGGGTAGGGATTTTCTGACTGGGAAAAAAGCATCTTATAATCCTTGAAGTTTAGACAAAGTGATCTTTGCTTTAGGAAAAGTACAGACAAAAACAAAACTTAAAAATAGAACAACTGCATTCAGCAGGATTCCACTCACTTGATTGTGGAAAGCTAGAACCGAAGGGACGTTGGAAATGGCACAGTTTGACATCTGCATTATGTTATGTGATGCAATGTGATCACATACATGCACACACTAGTTAGGGTAGAACATGGGCTTCAAACTATGAGCCTCAGCATTTCTAAAACTCGTCTTCCATATTAATTCCTTTCGGGTCAAAATGTTTTCAAACTCATCATCTATGGAATGTATTTCTCATTTCCCACCTAAAAGATGATATCTTACATTATACAATGCAAATGACTTAGTGAAACACACCATCTCAGTGAAATATTGATGTTCTGTACATTTATTCTGATATATCCTTGGATAAAGTCTTAAGATAACTGAATACTTATGTTTGAAGCAGAAGGATAACTGGCATTCTTTTCCAAAATGAAATTAATTTGTTTAAAAGAATTATTAGAAGAATTTTTCTCTCTCGGTTTTAGTCTGCCTTTCCACAAATCAAGTATAGAGGATAATTGTGTCTTTCCACAAATCAAATACATAGGATAATATAGGATTATATTTTGTCAAAATAATAAAGATAATTACTACTTATTTTAATTTTTAACGAACAATTTATATATATTTATGGAGTACAAGGTGATGTTCACTACTTATTAAGGGTTTTTTGCGTGTCTACATGCCTTGTCTATTTCAATTCCTACAATAATTCTGTGAGCTAGGAATCACTAGGCCCATTTTATTGATAAGGAAACCGAAGCTCAGGAGGTTGCATAATGCGCTCAAAGCCACAGTTCATAACCTGAACCCAGATTCTTCTCACTCAGGGTTCCATATTTTTAACTACAATGCCACAGTGCAGAATGTTCTTTACCCAGAATGTTCTTTACTTGTTAAAATTATCTATTAATGTACACAGCTGTTTTAACTATTCTCCTTATTTCCACGTATAATGAATGTTAATGACTTTTAGTGAGAAGATTATAGAGTTTCATGCAGGAATTCACTCTGACATTTAAGACTAACAATTCTTTGTTATAATGATTTTTTTTTCTGAATCCCAAGTAGATTATTTTCGCCTTTTTATCATAACTTAATTATTTTTAAACATAAATTAATAGTGAAAGTATGTGATGATAGGCAAGGTATCTATTTATTTCTAAGAATGGTGTCTATGAAGTAAAAAAAAAAATCAGCATGATGGGTGTTTTTTAGGACTTTTCATGATTATTTATGGGGCTTGCATGTGCGAGAGTCCCAGGGACAGTCATGCTGGCAGTAGTACCTGCAGGCACAAGAGTGTCACCCTCAGAAGAGAATGAAATGCTTGCCCAAGGGAAGGGAGGAGAAAGAGCTTACCATCTGCTCTCTGGAGCTTGCAGGTATAGATGAAGGAGAGGCTGGTGTTAGCTTTTCACCTGAAGATTTCTGAGAATCATGCTTGCCTGAAGCATTCGTAAGAGCATGGCAAGAGGGACAGTTGCTCTGTTGTGCCAGGAAGAAAATGGAGGTAACCCCATCCTTTCATTCCAGTTATCAAAACTCTCAAAGCCATAGAAGAGACCTTCAAGGTTCTGTTTTATTATTATTATTATTATACTTTAAGTTCTCGGATACATGTGCAGAACGTGCAGGTTTGTTACATAGGTATACATGTGCCATGGTGGTTTGCTGCACCCATCAACCCATCATCTACATTAGATGTTTCTCCCGATGCTATCCATTCCCTTGCCCTCCACTCCCTGACAGGCCCCGGTGTGTGATGCCACCCCCACCCTTGTGTCCATGTGTTCTCATTGTTCAACTCCCACTTATGAGTGAGGACATGCGGTGTTTGGTTTTCTGTACCTGTGTTAGTTTGCTGAGAATGATGGTTTCTAGTGTCATCCATGTCCCTGCAAAGGTCATAAACTCATTCTTTTTTATGGCTGCATAGTATTCCATGGTGTATTTGTGCCACATTTTCTTAATTTAGTCTATCATTCATGGGCATTTGGGTTGACTCCAAGTCTTTGCTATTGTGAACAGTGCTGCAATAAACATACGTGTGCATGTGTCTTTACAGTAGAATGAGTTATAATCCTTTGGGTATATACCCAGTAATGGTATTGCTGGGTCTAATGTTATTTTTGGTTCTAGATCCTTGAGGAATCGCCACACTGTCTTCCACAATGGTTGAACTAATTTACACTCCCACCAACAGTATAAAAGAGTTGCTATTTCTGTGTTTTTATGTGAAGAAACCTGAGTTCAGGGGAGAGGGCAGGAGACAAGGTCCCCACCCAGGAGATAAGTAGATAAAGTAAGATAGAGGCCCATGAGCAAGCCTAAGGCATAGGTGGGTTATAGGGAGACGTGTCTGTGTCTCACTAAGACTGTTCTAAAGATCACCCAAAGGAAGCCATCCACATTAGTGGCAGGGAAACATCTAAGGCAATGACACCACTAGCAGCAGAAAAGAAGAGTTTGTGCCGGAGTAAGACTGGGGTCTCTAGATGAAGCCCACATGGTGCCTCCCTACCACCAATACATGGCCAGGTCTGCTAAACCTGAAGATTCTTCAGTTTACCTTTTCTCCTCTCTGCCATACCCCAAGAAAAGCTAGACCCAGAAAAGAAAGAGAAGAAGGTGTGTAAATAAGAGAAGTCCACATACTTTTACCTTCCCTGCCGTCTTCTCCAAGACCCTGATGTGAGAGGAGAAGAGGAACTTCAGTCATTGGCTCTTTCTCATGTAGGTTCCTCCTTGATAGGAAAAGAAGATAGTGTTAGATAAAATTTGAGATCACAGCTTCAAAGATGCCATTATGTGATGGGAAAAAAATACTAGACAGAGTCTTGTTAAGGGCAGTGATTGGAGAAAAATCAAAATGTTCAGTTTTGGCCCCATTGAGTTATCTTCTCTGTAAGCCAGGTGCACTTACATGAGACAAAATTTAACACAATGTGAATTTTGCGTTTTTTCATCCCCTAAGGCTTTCATACTGCACTTAGTACGTTATTATGATTTTAGTTTATAGTATACACACTAAATATTAAATTTATTACGTCTTGGTTGGGCAGGTGCCCTGTAATTCACACAGTGCCGGGTAACATAGACACTGTGTAACAAAGGCATATACGGTAAGGCTTCCTTTCCAAGCATTTACAATTGGCTGGGGGTAACATACAAGCACTTAAGTTATCCAAAAAGACAGAAGTCAATTAACAATATAAATTCTGCCAACATTTACGTGAAAGACATTTTAAAGAAAATATTGCATTTGTGTAATGTTAGAAAAAATTAAATACCATATGTTAAACCTTCTCATATATTCTTCAGCCAGCTCCTCCTAAATGTTTTCTTTGAGTCGATATTTTAAGTGTAGGTCCCATCATTTGCTTCTAACTGTTACCATTAATTTTAAGTGCACAGAACATCAATGAAAAGAATGAGTGTTTGACAGCCTCTACAAATGGAAAATGTCTTTATTAAGAGCCAAACTGAAGAGGCCAAAGCCCTCTAGTTTGCTGTTTCTGGCATCTGAAGTTCAGACACAAACGACTCTGACCGGTACTTGCTGATGTGACATCTGTCTTTGTCTGCATTTGCTCTAGGAGATGCCCTGTTAGCCCTTTCCTGGACCGCCTTGATTCTGATACCTTGCCTGGACAATCTTATTATTTGTCATCTGGCTGTCTGGCTACTGTGTCCTCTTCCTGTCATCCTAAACTTCCTTTCCTTATCTGAAGCCGGAACTACGCTCATTCGGAAACAGGCACACAAACACACCGAAATAAAAATCTTGAAATTATAGTGACCAATATATCCTTTTACATTCACCTGATTTAAGCAGCACTGTAAATGAGGGAATCATATCTAACATGAAGTCAAGGTATTCTTATATCCAGAAATAACAAGCTTTTGATTCACTTGAGAATATTTTGAGCTGACGTCAAGGCTTTTAATATAATTTTGCTGATGCGGGAGCATAATATGATGAACAAAACGCTTGAGAATGTTGAGGTATGCTCTCAAATATGTTAACATGATCAGATAAAATTTAGTCCTCAAACTGGAACAGAGCAGTTAAGGTAGCATGCACTGGCAGATAATCAAACTCAGGCTTGCCAATTAAATTGTACTGCAGCTGATAACAATGCAGTTGATGATGCCCAGCATATTCCATGCTTGTCACAAATTGCTGTTACTTATGAAACAGAGCAGTAGCTTTCCACTTGAATATTTTCCAGAGCAAAGGGAACTGCGAGTATATGCACATATGCTCACAAGTGCTTGGTGGCTCTTTCTAAATATTTTTAAATGGATGTTTTAATATACAGAGAAGGCTTTGGATTTGTTTTCTGTGATTCAGCATTGTCAAGTACCCCATCATTTGCAACATTAAAGTCAGAAACTTGTCATAGCCTGTCTCCACCAGGAATATATGTGTGCATATATATCTTACACCACTTTTCACTTGTCACATATCTCAGTGGCTGGACGAGAATACAGTGATAATTGTTCTAACTGTTGGAAAGTAGCTACACTTTAACGCATTATATCAAACAAACATTTTTACAACTCTAAAAGATCTATCTGAGTATGGAATGTGCTGCCCTAAGAGAGTTCTTCTCAATGCCAGAGAAGTACAAGTATACACCAGGTAGTCATGTAGCTGTTATGCTGAATTCAAATTTCAAGTACTAGGTGATGGTTAAACATGTTTTGATTGGAGCCTAGTCAGAGAACACGGAAGCTATAGGTCTGATTGGTTGGCCTACGTCATGCTGGCAAAATTCAATGTAAATAACAACTCCTATATATTTTTCTCAGAACTGGCTCCTAAGAGAGCAGAAAATCAGCTATATGAAACCATGGCTAAAGAGATAAATGGCCTCAGTACTCAAATTTGTATACCACGCTTATCTTCAACTGTAGATCACCTGAACAATAGTGAATCAACTGATTAGGAAGAATTTATCTAATGTAAACTATGTGGTCAACGATCTAAGGGATTATTCTGTGAAGAAGAAAATCTGGTTCTAATTTATACTCTGTTCTAGCTGATCGTAGAACCTAAGGAATGGTCCATTTCCCCTAGTATATTCTCTTGTGTCACTATAGATGCTTTCCCAAAATGCTGATCACAATTTTAAATTTTACCTTTTAAGTGTCTATTTGATTACTGGCTGAATCCCTCTGTCAGACTGAAGTCCATGAGAAGAGAAACTCTGTTATTTTTTGGTCTGCATTGTATACACGACATTCAACACAGTACCAGCCACAATGTGAATGCTCAAACATTTACCGAATATATGACTGAATGAATTTAAATCTTCTGGGGCTCAGTTTCTCCATATTGAAAATAAAGAGATCCTTGCATCGTGTTTAAATATTGCTCAAATTTCTTACATCTTTAAGGGTTGTGGACCACCATTTTATGATCCTTATTCTTCAGAAGCATAACAATGTTTAGAAACAGAGGCATGTATGAAATTACTAGAGAAAACAGATATAGCCAACAATCAAGCATTCCCTTGTAGGTTACTGAGTTCAGAAAATGAATGAATAAATTATTATTTTGCATTATGGATGCATTTGAATAATGGAAAGAATGTAAGAAGACATTTTCAGGTTAGCAGTAGAATAATAACAGAGAAAGAAGACAGTGGCAACAATGAGGATGAGCTATGCAAGGGAATGTGAAGATTTTCTCCATATCTGCATGTTTGCTTGATTAAAATTTCCAATTTATTCTATTAATGCTTGTTTCTCTACCTAATTAAATGATGAAGTAAATGTCGTGGCCCGGATATTTGGGACTGGCTTCATCAGAATCATTTAATTATATTTACGGGTTCCTGGAAGTTCAGATGACAAATATCACATCCCAAATCTTGAACAGCCCAAGTGACAATGCAATACTACTAGGGAGAAAAACATGGCCATACCCATCATGCTGTGTGGAGGCTGATTTTGACAATAGAGGTGCTTGCCTCCTTTCAAAGATAAAAGGAAAAACTCCAAGTTCTTTAAGTCTGAAAAGCCGGTAAATAGTAACAGCTTATAATAGTCTCTAAAATGACCATAAAGAAAATCCCAATTGATTTAATGATTAGAAGTGAAACTTAAAGTCAAGAAATTCAAAGCCTCCTTACAAAGCCATGCCCTTCACATTTATTTAAGAATATATGTGATCACAGGCACATATTGTACAAGTCCAGCATCCTTTTGCTTATCCAAGAGAATATACAGCCACATGGCACAATGCTTTTGATTAATACCACTGACATTAAAAATGAGAAATTGAAGTGGAAATAATAGCCTACTAAATGCACACACAATAATAAAGCGTTCCATTTGTTTAAATGAAGAATAAGAACTTTTACTTATTTTAGGTAATTTTTTGAAAAGAAAGGCAACAAATATTTTTCAACAAGTAAAAGATCATATGTATGTTCTATAGTTTTGACTGAGGGTACAAAATAAAAATGTCCTGGATATTAAAGGGTCATAAAGGAATTTTATGAACAACTGTTTGCCCACAGATTTAATTATTGGTTGATTGTAGTGAATCCATTTTATGAAAGATACCATCTGCCAGTATTTGTAAAAGGAGAAATAGACAATCTGAATAGATCTATATCTATTATAGAAATTGAATAAATAATAACCTTACAAAACATAAAGTCCTGGGTCCTCATGGGTTCACTGGGATGAATTCTACTAAACATTTAAGGAAGGAATTAGAGGAATCATCTAAGATCTCTTTTAGAGATAAAAGCAGAGGGCATACTTCCAAACTCATTCTATGAGGCCAGCTTACCCTAATACTGAAACTAGACAAAAACATGGCAAAAAAGGAAAACTGCAGACCAACATCTGTCATGAACATTGATGCAAAAAATCTCAACAAAATGTTAGCAATTCAAATGCAACAATGTATAAAAAGAATTATACACCATGACCAACTGACATTTATCACAGATATGCAAGGCTAGCTCAACAAGAAAAACCAATTAATGTAATCCATCACATCAATAGGCTAAAGAACAGTCATGAATTTAGACATAGACCTTACATCCTTCCTGAAAACCAACTCAAAATGAATCATATACCTAACTGTAAAATGCAAAACTAGAAACTTTTAGAAGATACTATAGGAGAAAATCTAGATGACTTTGGATATGGTGGTAATTTATTAGATACAACTCCAAAGTCATGATTTATGAAAAAAAATGATAAGCTGGACTTCATTAAAATTAAAAACTTCCACACAGTGAGAGACAATATCAAGAGAATGAGCAGAAAACCCACAGACTGGGATAGAATATTTACAAAAGACACATCTTGTAAAGGTCTGTTATCCAAGTTTACAAAGAACTCTTAAAACTCAACAGTAAGAATACAAGTCTGGGTGTGGTAGCTCATGTCTGCATTCCCAACACTTTGGGAGGCTGAGATGGGTGGATGACTTGAGCCCAGGAGTTCGAGACCAGCTGGGGCAACATGATGAAACCCCATCTCTACAAAAAATTAGTTGGCCGTGGTGGTGCACCTGTAGCCCCAGCTATTCTGGAGGCTGAGGTGGGAGAATCATCTAAGCCCAGGAGTTTAAGTCCACAGTGACTGCCACAGCACTTCATCCTGGGTAACAAGCGAGATCCTATCAGGAAAGAAGGAAGGAAGGAAGGAAGGAAGGAAGGAAGGAAGGAAGCAAGGAAGGAAGGAAGGAAGGAGAAAGAAAAGGAGGAGGAAGGAAGAAAAGAAGGAAGGAAGGAAAGAAGGCAGGAAGGAAGAAAGGAGGGAGGGACAGAGGGAGGGAGTGAGGAAGAAAGGAAGGAAGGAAAGAAGGAAAGAAAGAAAGAAAGAAGCGGAAGGAAGGAAAGAAAGGAAGGATTGAAGGAAGGAAGGAAGGAAGGAAGGAAGAAAGAAAGAAAGAGAAAGAAAGAAAGAAAGAAAGAAAGAAAGAAAGAAAGGAAGGAAGGAAGGAAGGAAGGGAGAAGAGGAAGGAAGGAAAAAGAAAAAGAAAGAAAGAAAGAAAGAAAGAAAGAAAGAAAGAAAGAAAGAAAGAAAGAAAGAAAGAAAGAAAGAGGAGGAAGGAAGGAAGGAAGGAAGGAAGGAAGGAAGGAAGGAAGGAAGGAAGGAAGGAAGGAAGGAAGGAAGGAAGGAAGGAAGGCAGGCAGGCAGGCAACCTGATTAAAAAATGAGCCAAAGAAGTTAACAGACACTTCATGAAACAAGTTGTACAAATGACAAACAAGCATGTGAAGAGATGCTCCATATTACATCATTAGGAAAATGAAAACTAAAACAATAATGAGATACCTGTTTGTGTGGCCGAAATCCACTACACTGACAGCACCTAATGCTGGGGAAGATGTGAAGCAGCAAGAACTCCCACTCATTGCTGGTAGGAAGGCAAAGTGGCACAGCAACTTTAAAAGACAGTTTGATGTTCTCTCACAAAATGAAACATACTCTTACCGCAGGATCTAGCCAACACATTCTTTGATATTTACCCCAAAATGTTGACAACTTATGCCCACACAAAAATCTTCATATGGATCCTTATAGCAGCCTTATTTATAATTGCCCACATCTGGAAGTAACCAAGATGTTCCTCAGTAGGTGAATGGATGAATAAACTGTGGTACATCCAGGCAAAGACATGTTCAGTGACAAAAAAAAAAAAAAAAAAAAAAAAAAGAGCTATGAAAAGACATCGAGGAAATATAAATGTATATTACTAAGTGAAATAAGTCAACATCAAAAGCCTATATGACATTCTGGAAAAGGCAAAACTATGAAGACAGTAAAAAGACCAATGGTAGTCAGGGATTGGAGGGGAGAGAGAGATGAGGGGACAGAACATGGGATTTTTAGGGCAGTGTATATACTGTGTGTGCACTATAATGGTGGGGACATGTCATTATATATTTGTACAAACCCATAGATCCTATAAAACCAAGAGTAACCGTGATGTAAACTATGAAGCTTCGAGGACTGTGGTATGTCAATGTAGATTCATCAGTTGTAACAATGTACCACTCTGTAGGGGATACTGATAACCGGGGAGGCTGTACACGTGTCAGGGCAGAAGGAATATGGGAAATCTCTGTACCTTCCTCTCAGTTCGCTGTAAACCTAAAAGTGCTCTTTAAAACAGTGAAAAATTAAAACAAGGGCAATCTGGTTGATATGGAGGATGTACAGGAAAGGTAGAGGGGGAAGCAAGATTAATTTTTGAAATTAGGATCATGAATAAAATGAAAGAGTAATATGATTATAAAGTCTCCTTCAATATCCACAGATACTTTTCTTTTTCCTAAGTGTTAAATTTCTCCATGATCCCTAACATTGTATGAACCAAACATTTACAATCTTGGACTATCTGACAGTTCAGTAATATATCTGATTTTGGAGAATGCATACTAGACAGGCTTGCCTAGAAAGTTCAGAAGGAAATTCTGAAAGCAGTGTTCTTATCTTAGTGGCAAGCCCTCATTCTCCAATGGGAAAATCATGTTTGTATTTCAGCATCATTTTTAGTATCTGCAAATGTCACACACAGACCTTCTGTTTTTACTTCAATAACCTGCACATGGTGTATATTTAGTTAGAGGCCCTGCCAGCTTTGAGGAAACTATTTACCCAAGAGCAAAAATATCTTTACTTAATACATAGATTGTATAGGTTCACTGAATAGCTTGTCTTCTAAAGTAATGATAAGACAGTGATTGTAATTCTTTACTTTTTTTATAATAAGAAAGAAACGAAAGTCTTTCTCTGCAGTTAAATTATCATCTGTTAAAAGTAGCAGTATATGCTGTGTCTTAAAATTGAATTTGGCATGTTTTTAAAATGTTTAATCTTGCCTTAATGTAATTTAACAATGAAATTAAGAGAGTTGTTTTTATTTATTTTTAAAAGTTTTTAAAGCTTTATGAGTAAACAAAGCAATTACCCATAATGTTACATTATAGTATGCCTATTTCTATTTTTGTAATGGTTTGTCCACAGACATGTATGTACACTTTACTAACTTGTTCTTTTTGCTTAATATTGTATTAATATAGTATTGCAAACATTTTTCCTTATTTCCATAGTTTTAAAAAGAAATATATTAGTGTCAATAATTAAATTTATTTTGTGCTTCTTTTAATCTCCCTAATTTTGAAACATTAATTAAGCTATTTTTATTGTTTTGCTTTCATAATGATTCTCTCAAACTCCTTTAGCTTTTCTAATGTAGCTTTTATTTATTTATTTTTGTTGTTACTCTAAATTATCTTCTAAGGAAAGCAGGGTATAACCTCAAAGCCATGTGGCTTCTCCTAGCTCATTATCTAAATTTTAGAATCTGAAATCCCATTTTTTAACCTTTAAATAAACTTTTGTTTTATTATTCAAAATGTTTATTCTACTTTTTTTTTCAAAAATTTACTCCAGTTATTTAGACTTACAGCACCTCTTCCCTTGTTAGACCCCTCACTGACTATTATAAACAATAACCATACACTTTAGTGACTGCTCTGTAATGGGAACACGGTTTTAATGGCCATCAAATGTTTTTGGTTTTTTTGTTTTTTCCGGTCCATAATCCAATTGGAGAGCTTACGTATAATTCAACGTTTTGAAGTTCTGTTTTATATCCTGCTGGGTATTTTGGAGAAAGAATTTCTAGGTGGGAAAGTGAGAGTCCGTAGTTTGAAGAATGTCTTCCTATTGTTTTCACACACAAATGACACATTTCCTGAGTGCCTTGGTTAAGACCTTTTTCCTTTCAGATACCAGGCCATTGGTTGATACTCTATTTGTGATGAGGTTGAAAGGAGTCCCGATTTTAATTCCCTGAAAGTAAGTTTTCTTTATATAAAAGCTTGAAGACTTTTTTTGTAACCTTTAAAGAATTGCACCAAACTATGAAGTGCTGACTTCTTATGATTAATTTTGCTCGGATATCAAAAGCACTTTGAATATCCAATGATACCGGTTTTTTAGTTTGCCTCATGACTTTTACTATAAAACTTTTTCCTACTTCGTTTTGTTCGTCAGTAATTTCTATTATTTGAATGTTTTCTTTCTTTTTTTATTCCACACCTGTCATTTTTGTCTCATTCTCTTCATTGTTATTTTTTTCCTTATTTATTATCAGCTCCACCTTCCATCATTTACCTTCACTTTGAAAGAATTGATTTTTATATCTGCTTTCCATAGAAATCTTACTTGTTTATTTTCGAAATTAATTCTCATGCTTTGTTTTATCTCCCTGAAAATAGATAAAATTTTTGCCTTAAAATACTGCCTTTCATATATTGGACATTTCTTTTTTTTTCTCTCTCTCTCTCTCTTTTTTTTTTTTTTTTTTTTTTTTTTTTTTTTTTTTTTTGAGACGGGGTCTTTCTCTGTCACCCAGGCTGGAGAGCAGCGGCCGGATCTCAGCTCACTGCAAGCTCCGCCTCTCGGGTTCACGCCATTCTCCTGAGTCAGCCTCCCGAGTAGCTGCGACTACAGGCGCCCGCCACCTCACCCGGCTAGTTTTTTGTATTTTTTAGTAGAGACGGGGTTTCGGGTTAGCCAGGATGGTCTCCATTTCCTGACCTCATGATCCACCCGTCTCGGCCTCCCAAAGTGCTGGGATTACAGGCTTGAGCCACCGCGCCCGGCCCATATATTGGACATTTCTAGGGGAGTATTAGCTCCAGGATTTTTCTTCTTTCTTTCGTTTTTTTAATCCCCAGATTTTTTTCGTGAATCTCAATTGTTTGTTTCTGTTTTGTTCATGTTTCATGGAAAACTAGTACTAATTTTAAGAGAAAAAGGAAACATGGACCCTTGCTTACAAATGTTCTTCCTTCAGTCCATTAACGACCGAATGCACTCCTTTCCAACCCACTAGATTTGTCAGGGTCAGTCAGACTCTTCGCAGTATGTTTGAAGTGTAAATTAATAAAATGATTCTGATAGAGAAAGAAGTTGGCAAATATATCCCTTGAATTTAGAACTGAGGAGCACACTTACTTACCTCCTATCACTACTTCTCACCAAGGATTTCTCCATGTTTTAAATTGGAATTGAAAATGGAGGGAGGAGTTGCTGTTTACCAGCTAAACCACGTAAGACTTCCAAATCGGGGACTGGAGATACTTTGGGGTTAGAGAGCTGTTTCTGATTAATTTTTAAATTTTTACTACAGACACATGCATCTAACTTTAGATAAAAGTGCTTACAAACATTTGTAGAAATTAATGTAAGCGTCTGTTTCTTGTCTCCTTTTTTTTTTTTTGAGACGGAGTCTCGCTCTGTCGCCCAGGCTGGAGTGCAGTGGCAGGATCTCAGCTCACTACAAGCTCCGCCTCCCGGGTTTACGCCATTCTCCTGCCTCAGCCTCCCAAGTAGCTGGGACTATAGGCTTGGCTTCTCCCTCTTCTTTCCGGAGCCACCCTCTTCACACTCCCCTCCACTGGTAACTCATGTGACAGCCTAGTATATATCAGTCTATACTTTCTCTGTGTTTTCTTTTCTAAAACAAAATGAGATTTTACATACCCATCTCCATCTTTCATATTCAACAACTCTTTGTGGAAAGCTATCCAAGTGAAATGATTTATTCTTATTAATGAATACATGGTATAATGTATGAATGATGTTTCACTGCATGCTTGTACCATAATCTGTTCAGTCATTCCCTTGTTGAAGTGTTTTATCCCTGTGAGAAATGTTGTATCCTGGTACTTTGACTCCTATGGGATATATTTCTAGAAGTGGGGTTTTCAGATCAAAAGACAAATGATTTTTAATTTAATAGGTTATATATTTCTGCACCCAAAGCTGCTACATATCCTGTAATGGCAATGTACTGTAATAACCTTTACCTGATCTCTGTCAGCAACACAATTTTAAAAAGTTTTTTTAAATAGTCTGATTGGTAGAAAGCATATCTTGCTAATTTAATTGGCATTTCTCCAACGTTTGGTTGCTTTTTTCTAATCTGAGCTTTTTATTTCTTAAAACTTATACTTTAAATATTAATCCTTTGTTTTCTGAATTGTGGTTTTTTTAAACCAATCTATGGTTTATCTAGTGCTTTCTTCCCTGGTATTTTTCGAGGTCTTGATCTTAATGCTATTCTATGATAATAGAATATTATTGAAAACTCTGCAAAATACGTGAATGGCTGTTATTATTTGCAATTGTAGCTCATATTTCATTTTCTGTTTGCATATTACCACCAGTATTCCAATGGAGTTTATTAACAAGATGGTCTCAAAACTTTCACTCAGTTTATTCTTTTTCCTGCATACCCTGATTTTTATTCGCTCTCATAATAGAGTCTTATTACTTTACTCAGAGTGGGGAATAGATAAAAAACAACTTTTTGATATTATAAGAAATACTCCTTCCTGAAGTCTGAATTGTACTTTCAAGAGTTCCTTTTTAATGTAATACATTTTAATTTTTTTTAGCAAAGATAAAATAGGTTTTCTTTCTATTAATACAAAGAAAAAGGAATAATTTTTACACCATTCAGTTCTATTTTGAAAGTCATCTTAGATTCCATATGACAGTGACAAATTAATATCTGTTAAACATTTTTACCATGCAGTAGGCATGGTGCTTTCCACACCATGTATTGTTTGATCCTTAAAACAATACCACGAAGAAGGAATTATCATAATTTTACAGTAGAGGAAATTGGACTCAAAATAACTTGCCAACATCACATAATTAATAAAGATTAGATAGGATTTTAAGCAAATGCTATCCTTACTCCTGTAGCCCCCTCTGTGTGAGTTTAACAGAACAAACAGTTGAATCGCGCAATCAAGTTGCAAAATCAAAAGAGCTACATGCAAACAGTTCTGAGAACTGCCCACCCACCTGGCCTGAGGATTTACAATATAAAAAAGAAAATTGATGTGCGTGGCTCCCTTGTTATTTTGTTAAAGCCTTCAAACGAATAACTGAAGAACTATATGGTCACAGAAAATGAAGTTCACTTTCCATCTAGTCATTCAGGAAGGTGAAGCTCCCGTTTGGGTGTGTAGATTGTCATGAATTTATCAAAGCTTTCCACTGAATATGATTTTCAAGTGAATGTTTTAAAGTACTTCACATCAGAGAGAAGTCCTGGAAAAGGGACCCAGCCTCTGCCAGGCGTTCCTACACTTCCCTTTCCAGGTTATGTAGGGTGGGGCTTCTCAGTTGTGCTCTGTGCAGCACATCGCTCTTGGGCCTCTTTGCTGGAAAGACATAATTCATAGTTCAATATTTGATTTTCCTGAGAGCACAGATTGGTTTTCAAAGTGGCTATATCGGCTCACTCTTGACAAAAGTGCCCAAATGTTGTCAGTTCCCAGTGTCCTCGGTAGCATTTGACAGGTGTGAAATGTAACTGGTTGCTGTTTAAATTTTTTGCTATGCATTTTTCAATGGGATTTCCTGAAATATTCTTCTTGACTCTTTGGAGACTCTTTTTATTTCTATTATTATTTTCTTCTTGATTTACACATTACGAAGATTTCCTCTCTCCTTATCTTTCTATCTCTAGTATCTGTCTATACAAGACTTTTTTCCCTTAGTCATGACTTCTACTGTCCTATGGTATCAGAGTTTGTCCTTCTCTCTGTGTCTTGAACTAAAAACTCCCAATATATACTTGGTCTAGTGTGATGGTTCATATTGAGTGTCAACTTGATTGGAATGAAGGATCAAAGTATTGTTCCTGGGCGTGTCTGTGAGAGTGTTGCTAAAGGAGATTAACATTTGGGTCAGTGAACTGGGAGAGGAAGACCCACCCTCAATCTGGGTGGGCACCATCTAATCAGCTGCCAGTGTGACCAGGATAAAAGCAGGCAGAGGAACGTGGAAGGACTGTACTGGCTAAGTCTTCTTGCCTCCATCTTTCTCCTGTGCTGGATGCTTCCTGACCTCCAACATTGGACTCCAGGTTCTTCAGCTTTTGGACCACAGACTGAAGGCTGCACTGTCAGCTTCCCTACTTTTGAGGTTTTGGGACTCAGATTGACTTCCTTGCTCCTCAACTTGCAGATGGCCTATTGTGGGACTTCACCTTGTGATCATGGAGTCAATACTCTTTAATAAAATCCTTTTCATATAGACATCTATCCTATTAGTCCTCTAGAGAAAACTCATACTAGTACAACTAGTTCATCATTGTCCTTCCTATTTAGCAAAGTTCTCATGTTACTTCACCTTAAGACCATTTTCTAGCTTTAGTTGGAAACTGGATTATATAGTTTTTCATGAAAAATCAAGTCTGGGGTTATGGTGGCAGGACCGGCTAATTCCTACAAGGAATTTTATGCAGAAGACAGATGGAGGTGCAAATCTTTTAGAAGGGGATGGCGAACAGGACAGATATTGTGAAGCTTCAACTTTTCAGGAGGAAGCCCCATGCATCTAATACAAACTGTTAGTAAAACTGGTAATAAAGTTTGGTTTGTGTTTCCTTTGGTGTGGTGATAAAGTTTGGTTTGTGATTTAAAGGTTGAATGAATAATATCTCATTTTTAAAAAAATTTTACATTCATGTTTTATTTCTTCTGGAAGTTGTTTTTCTGTATGATATGAGATAGAGATCTAAAAGCAATTGTTCCCACATATTTATTAAATACTGCACCTACTTACTTGAATTATATTGATATTAACATATTTGATTTGTATCTATTTTGCTTATTTTAGGAACTTTATTAAACCAATCCTTTTATTCTGGCATCAGTACTTTTCAAGTAGTACCACTTGGTAATACATTACTATTCTCTTGAAAAATGCTGGATTGTGTAAGAATTTGTACAAAAATATTAGCTTTATTGTGTGTTCAGGAGAACATTAATTTTATTTGAGAATACATTTGCAAAATTATTGTGCAATTCACCTTGTAAACAAAAGTTAAGTATGGATATTTGTTTTTAAAGCAAGTCTAATATAAAAGTCAAGTTTCAGTTTGAAAGACCTTTATGGGATGGTATGGAACTTGTTTTCATGAAACGTTAATTCACAAGTAATATACAATTAAATAGCAACAAAGAGATAATAAATCTAGACATGATTTGAGTGAACTACTGGTAGTGGTATCATGAAAAGGCTGATCATCATGCATCTCTTTGCTGAGAAGTCTGGCTAGCATGCAGCCCTTACCAATTAATGGCAATGTTTTTTATCTGAGCTCATTTAAATGCATTTTTAAGAGTCCAGACAATGAGGAATAGATGGCTGTAGTTGCCATCTCTGTGGTACATAGGCATGATCACACTGGATGATTTCACCTAGAAAATACAAGGACATCAGAGTATAACTTGACCTAAAACCCCAAATATTCAGCATTTTGATTTATTCATACTAATGCATATACTCTTCATCTTTTGTCTGGATAATTAAAAAATATCAGTATAGAGTACACTATTGAGATTTAAATGAGTGTAGAATATCCAAGTGGAATATTATTGAAATGGAGGATTAGTGGAAGAGAACTGAAAGCACAGAAAGTTTGCAGTAAGATAAAGGAATATTGGAATTTAAATTTTTAGAAGGTAAAACAGACAAGTAAAAACATGACATAGTCATAGAAGAAACTATCTGAATTTACTATCTTTAAAAATGTTTATAGTTAAGGAGACCAAGAATCTTAAATCATGTGTCTATTTCTAGCAGCTTTGTACAGTACACGTTTCACTAACTCTTTCCCTGAAATAAATAAAGAAAAAAACTAAAATGATTGGATAAAATATTTTTAAAATTTTTGAATACATTAATGGGCTGATAAAAAAGTGAGAAATCCACAAAGACCCAAAACTAAATAAAAAATGAAAGTCAGAAAGCTAAATGGAACAATGAAGTAAGTTTTTGCCCTGCGGACATTTATTAACCCGGGGTAGCACAAACTTTGGATTCCATGGGTTATGAGACACAGAGATCAGGAGACAAAGCCCAAAGACAACCAGAATTTGTGGAACTCTAAGAATAATCAGCAAAAATATTAAAAATAAACAATCAAACACAGTAATTCAAAACAAATAGCTAAATAAAGACTGAATCTTTTGTTCATCAAGGGTGAGCAAGAAGTAGACCCACGGTACAGAAGAGATCTAAAAGATGGTAAGTACTTTTTGAAACCTTCATGTGATAGGAAAGGAAGTGAACCCTTGTGGAGGCTTGCAGCCTGAACGCACACTACATGGCAGATACAAATATATAAAGTGGTTCCAGTGCCTGATATGATTTGCATCTGTGTCCCTCCTAAATTTCATGTCGAATTGTAATTCCCAGTGTTGGAGGTTGGGTCTGGTGGGAGGTGATTGGATCATGAGGGTGGTTTCTCATAAATTATTTAGCACCATCCCCTTTGGTGCTATTCTGGTGATAGTGAGTGAGTTCTCATGAGATCTGGTTGTTCAGAAGTGTGCAGCACCTCCTACTTTCTTGGTTGCTCCTGCTGCAGCCATGTAAAAAGAGGAGCCTGCTTCCCCTTTGCCTTCCACTGTTACTGTAAGTTTCCTGAAGCCTTCCCAGAAGCCAAGCAGTTGGCAGCATCATGTTTCCTGTACAGCTTGCGGAACCATGAACCCATTAAACCTCCCTTCTTTATAAATTACCCAGGTATTTCTTTACAGGAGTGCGGGAACAGACTAATAGAGTGTCTCAGTGAGTTGGCTCAAAGCAAATGCAAATCTTCTGAGAATGAACCTCACTTAATCACAAGCCTATAATAGTTTTCATGTGTAAATCCTCAGGAAATAAAATCTCTTAGTGGAGAAAAACAAAACAAAACAACACCAACCAAGATCACAAGGCAGTATGAGTAGGAATCTACTGGAATAAAAAAAATTGAAAAAAAAAAAAACAGCCTTCAAATATTGGTTTATCTAATAAAAACCATCAAATAAAGAAGTTTAATATATTTTTAAAATAGAAAAAGAAATATGAAGTAGAAAAACAAACAATGATCTGATAAAGAGAAGGAATAGATTACTTTCAAAGGAATAACAACTAGGTTGATGGGTGATTTCTTAACAGAAACTATAAAAGCCAGATGACAGTGAAAGAAATGCCAAATTTTAAAAATTTGATTATTCTATGGGTACTTCCAGGTTTCAAATGAAATAATCAAAGCCTTGAAGCTTTTTAAATGCTTGCAAAAAACCTAGGGAAATGTATTATGTGTTGATTCAGTATTCATGGTTGTGACTTAAGCTTTTTATTCATAAAACAGTTAAAAATGAAAGAAAAGATCTTTATTGTCAATTTCATAGATCGAATTCACTGACAGCAGCTCTAAGATCAATCAGAAACTGTTTTCTCTTGGTTATAATGAAATTTTGAATTTGCATGACAAATCGAATAATAATGTTTTCCTCTAACAAATTAAAATCTGATTTTTAGTAGTGCTGTGTGCAAGGGCAAAGTTAGCCTCTGATTGAGGCTCTTAATTTTTTTTTTTAACACACATGATTGATAAACCAATTCAAGGATGACACTAATTGCTTTTTTTTTTTTAGAAACACAAAATGTGGTCTTCTCCTCTGATATAGTTTTACTAAGTATTCCTTCACTCTTCCGTTTAGAAAGAGCTGAATTACTCAAAGAAATAAACAACAAAGCATTCTGTACTTCATCAGGTAGAACTTTTAGTTTTATGTCCTTACTGTTCAGACTCACAGCAAACATTTCTGCTGTAGTGAAGTGCCTGGATTTCAGAGATCTTAGTGTGACTTGTAACTGTTTCTCCAATTCCCACACCTTGCACGTAGGTTCAAAAGTTCAAATGTTGGAAAGGAACCAGAATTGTTATTGTCCCCTGTGACTTAACCAGGATGTACACAGTCAAAAGAAGCTGCTCACTAGAAGTTCATCTACATTAAATAATTCACATAATTTTTGTATTAGTCCATTTTCACACTGCTGATAAAGACATACCTGAGACTGGGTAATTTACAAAAAAAAAAAAAAAAAGAGGTTCAATTGGACTTAAGTTCCACATGGCTGGGAAAGCCTCACAATCATGGTGGAAGGCAAGGAGGAGGAAGTCACATCTCGTATGGAGGGCAGCAGGCAAAGAGAGAGAACCTTGTGCAGGGAAACTCCCCTTTTTTAAAAACAGCAGATCTCATGAGACTTATTCACTATCATGAGAACAGCATGGGAAAGACCTGCCCCCATTATTCAGTCGCCTCCCACTGGGTGTCTCCCACAACGTGCAGGAATTCAAGATGAGATTTTGGTGGGGACACAGACAAACCATATCAATTCTCATCCAGGAAATTATGCAACATAAGCAGGAAAAAGTATTTAGACAATGGTAAATGCACTCAATCAGAAGAGAATCTTGAGATTCTACTAGCAAATGAAGATATAGTATTTTATACACAAAAACTTTAGAGTACTTTCATTTGTAAATATGTTCAATTTAACCTAAAGAAGTTAGAAAATAGTAAAGTAAAATTCTTTTTTAAATAAAACTCTACTAAAGCTTAAAAAATAATTTCAAATGTTATTGAGAAATCCTAACCAGAGCAATCAGGCAAGATAATGAAATAAAAGACATCCAAATAGGAAAAGATGAAGTTACACCATCTCTCTTTGCTGACAATATAATTCTATTACCTAGAAGACCCTAAAGACTCTGCCTAAGGGACCTTGGAACTGACAAATGACTTCAGTAAAGTTTCAGGATATAAAATCAACATACAAAAATCAGTAGCATTTCTGTACACTAATAATGTTCTAGCTAAAAGACAAATCAAGAACATAACACCATTTACAATAGCCATACACACACCCCCCAAACCTCCCATCCCCCCCAACTCCACACACATACATAGAAATACATCTAACCAAGGAGGTTAAAGGTCTCCATAAGGATAACTACACAACACTGCTGAAATAAATCAGAGATGACACAAACAAATGGAAAAAATTCCATACTCATGGATTTAAAGAATCAATATCGTAAAATGGCTATATTGCCCAAAGCAATCTACAGATTAAATTACCAACCCCAATGTTTACAGAATTAAACAAAATCTATTCTAAAAATTAATATGAAACCCCAAAAAGCCTGAATAGACAAAGCAATCCTAAGAAAGAAGAACAAAGCTAGAGGCATCACATTACCCAACTTTAGACTATAAAGCTACAATAATCAAAACAGCATGACACTGGTTCAAAAACAGACACATAGACCAATGGAACAGAATAAGACTAAGAAATAAACCCACACATGTGAAATCATCTGATCTTCAACAAAATCGACAAAAATAAGCAATAGAGAAAGGACTCGCTTTCAATAAATAGTGCTGGGATAACTGGGTAGCCATATGCAGAATGAACCTGACCCCTACCCCTTACCATATACAAATCTTAAGATGGATTAAGGATTTAAATGTAAAACCTCAACCTATAAAAATTCTGGGAGACAACCTAGGAAATATCCTTCTTGTCATGGGCTTTGGCAAAAAATGTATGACTAAGTCCCCAAAAGCAAGTGCAACAAAAACAAAAATTGACAAGTGGGACCTAATTAGACTAAAGAGTTCTGCATAGCAAAAAAAAAAAAAAAAAAAAAAAAAAAAAAACCAACAGAATGAACAGACAGCCTACAGAATGGGAGAAAATATTTGCAAACTATACATTTGAAAAAGATCTAATATCCAGAATCTACAAGAAACTTAAACAAACCAACAAGCAAAAAATAAATAATCCAATTTAAAAATGGGCAAAGGACATGAACAGATACTTCTCAAGACATACAAGCAACCAATAAACATATGAAAAAATGCTCAACATAGCTAATTATCAGAGAAATGTAAATCAGAATAACAAAGAGATACTATCTCACACCAGTCAGAATGGCTATTACTAAAAAGTCAAAAAAGTAACAGATGCTGACAAGGCTGCATAGAAAAGAAATGCTTTTGATGGAAATGCAAACTAGTTCAGCCACTGTATAAAGCAGTTTGGAGATTTCTCAAAGAACTTAAAACAGAACTACCATTCAACCCAGCAATGCCACTAGTGGGTATATATACCCAAAGGAAAATAATTCATTCTATCAATAAGACACAAGCAATCATATATTCATTACAACACTGTTCACAATAACAAAGATATGGAATCAACCTAGATGCCCAACAATAGTGAATTGGATGAAGAAGTTGTACACCACAGAATACTATGCAGCCATAAAAAGAAGAAAATCATGTCCTTTACAGCAACACGGATGTAGCTGGAGGCCATTATCCTAAGCAAATTAACACAAGAACAGAAAACCACATACCACATGTTCTCATTTATTAGTGGGAGCTAAACGTTGAATACACATAAAGATAAGGATGAGAACAGTAGGCACCGGGGACTACTAGACAGGGGTACATGGGCTGAAAAACTACCTAATGGGTACTATGCTCACCACCTGGTTGATGGGACCATCTGTATCCCAAACCCCAGCATCACATAATATACCCATGTAACAACCCTGCACTTGTACCCACTGAATCCCCCAAAAAAAGTTATTAAAAGGAAAAGTAAAAAAAAATCCTCAGATGAGTGGGCAATAATAGCTTTATTTATAAGTAAATTGTAGAGAAAATATTCTTTGTCTTACCTCATTAGAATCAAACTTATATGATATTGAATTTTGTAGTCTATAATTCACTAAATATTGCTCTCATTATTGAAACTGGATCTTGATTTTCTGTTCCTCAAAAAGAATTGGCTTCTTCAAATCTTTTCACTGTAAATCTTCATGGAAATAGATCCCACAATAGGCAAGTTTTTGTTTTGTTTATTTTATTTTTTGTTTTTCCATTTCATGTAATATGATGTTATAATAATACTAAATGGATTTAAATGAAAATATTAATATAATTCTATCAGTGTGAGCCTGCTGGTCTCCTTCCTAGATTTTTTCTTTCAACCAGTAATTAGCATAAATAGAGTCAGGTGGGGTTTTACATAGTTGAAATCAGTGCATTGCTTGTGTGTGTATGTTGATATTACCATGACGTATCAACACTTTTAAAAATGTTGTCAAATTATAGCTTAAATAAATTAGTGTTATTTTTTTCTAACTAATTTGACAAAAACAATAAATTTATAAGCCAATGTAAACATCAGAGTTAGCATAGTAGTATGATTAAAAGAATGAATTCTGGTGATAGACTACCTGGAATAAATTCTAAGTCAGCTCCTTGGACAAGTTACTTCTTTGTGCCTAATCTTCTTTGAATTCATCTGTAAAATGGACATATTTTGTCACTTTCATTAGAGAATTGTTATGAAGATTAAATGAGATGTAAAAATTAAATGCATGGAAAGGCCTTAGAAAACTTCCTGACTCATAATAGATGAAAGGATTAGGCATCAATAGATAATCAACAGAGAAATGAACATGAAAAAAAGGGCAAACTATTTGGGTACAACCTTATTAAGGTGCTTACACTAGCATTAATATTTTTTCTACAAAACCAAATTGTTCTAATAATATGCAATATAATTTTACTTTATATATTTTCCATAATATTATTTCACACAGTTTTTTTGTCACTGCAAAGCCTTTAATCTTGTAAAAGCCACATATCATTCCATCTGGCTGATATATATTACAATATTTAGATTGTTTCAGTTTAGCATTGTAAATATTATACATTTCTTTGTCATAATATCTTTTTACTTCTCATGATTTGTTTCTTTAGAGTAAATTCCCAGAAGTGGTATTACTGAGCCAAAGGGCATGGACTTTTTCAAACCCCTTTTATGTCCAAATTTTACTCAAGAAAGATACAGGAAATAAAAACAAGTGGAACTATGGAAGGACAAGTCTCTGTCTGGAGGGAGGAGGTGGAAAAATGCTTATGGAATTAAGGTAAACTGGAACAAGAACAACAAAGCGAGGACAGGCACACACAGGCGATGGAAAGAGAGACAGAAGACTTCGCAAATTTGCTTTGGGCCATCTGTGAGCTTTCTTTCTCATTCATTCGTAACTGGAATTCATATCAGAAGTAAGACTGGAATCACACAACTTTTGATATAAATAAACTTTTTGTTGGAAGATATGGTGGATAATGATCAAGAAATTCACAAAGCTTTGGAGCACTGAGATAGCAAAGTAGATGCATGACACCTAAGCATTGACTGGTAAGTATGACCATGAGATCATTTAATTGAAATCCCAAGTCCTGGGCAAATATCTTAGAAGAGCCACACTCTCGTAAAGGTTGACTGGGATTATGTGTGCGTGCGTGTGTGTGTGTGTGTGTGTGTGTGTGTGTACACATATATATGTATATATATGTATGTATATGTATATATGTGTATGTATATGTACATATACATTCTTATATATGCTCCTATGTTTTCCAAGGGGGGCCAGGCTTGACAGTGACTTTCGGCAGGAAGAACCAAGGAAAGGGAAGTCATCTAATAGATTTAAAATCAGAACTTTAGGTCCTCTACAGAATCAGAGACCTAAAAATCTGGCAGCCATGGACATTTCCATGTGAAATTTTCAAGGGGGAACATGAGGGAATTTGTCTGAGTCGAGGCCTAGGACATATGAAGTATTGGTACGGATACCTTCCTATGCACCCCCCCCCCCCAGCAAATGCTTAATTTGTCTTTGTGTCTGAGATGATGACCATTTAATGTAAAGTATACATGGAAGTTGGGAAACCTTAGAGTGGAGAACATAAAAGCTTACAAAAGTGCCTTTGTGCTCAAGCTCCATGGAGAGAGGGAAAAATCTCTAAGAAAAGAAATGAACTTGAAAGAAGTTAGAGAATCAAAACCAGCATCAAGAAATTGTCAGCAAGGGAACATGATGGGAAGAGAGAATTCTCAAATAATTGTTTACTATACAATGATAATTACTATTTATTGAAGCTTTGCTACTATACAGCATGATCATAACTTCTCCTATTTTAGTTCTGTGATTAAGCATCTCTGTTTTAGAAATGAGGAATACTAAGATTTAGAGGTATTAGTTAATTTGCCCAAGATTGCATAGCTATTGAGTGGCAAAGAAAGGATTTGAACTCAGACTGTTTTGCCCTGAAAAAGCAACTAATCACTCCTATGAAATATTGAACCTTTTTTTTTTTTTTTTTTTTGAGACAGAGTCTCGCTCGTTGTCCAGTCTGGAGAAGCACCAGCTTGCACTGAGAGAAATGAGAAGAACTGCAGCAGAGCTTCAGAACTGTGATCTGTTACAAAGTAAATGGTCATTGACGAATTACCACTTCAGATACATTTTGAGGTAGATGACCTTGTTAGTCCCTTTCAATGAGAAGATTCTATGATTCTAATATTTCTTAAGATGATCCTCTGAAGTGACTCAATGGCTTAAGAGACAAACATTACTCTCTGATTCATTGTAGCCCTTCCACTGTTTGGCAAACTAGCTAAGTGATTTGGGCTTATTTCTAAAATAAAAGCAGTAAGATTAGTAAAGTGTAGTTTCATTTCAGAAAAAAAGCCAAGGAAATAAGGAAAAAATATATTTGGAGGAATAATTAAAAAGACAGTACATAGTGGCATTATGAACTAGGCATCTTAGATGTATATTTTTATTACACGTATTTGTATGAATAAATGATTTAGATGACATGGCAGCTTTGGATTTTTTCAATTTCTAGTCTCCTATGGGATTTCAGATAAAATACACATAACTTTAACTCTAAGGAGGCTTACTCGGGAAAAAATAGTTGCATTTATTTTGTGGTGGTTTAAAAAGAGAATGTAGAATTTGCACAGAGACCTCAGCTCCTGCCCCATTTCTGTTGGTAATTGGCTCTGTGACCATGGACTCATCACTGAATTTCCATCAATCTCAATTTCTATACCTCAGAAATTCTTTCCTTTCATTTCTGATATTAATTCATTTTTTAAAATCCATTCATTTAAATAAAAACATCTATTTTATTTGACAATGTATTGTAACTAGTCTGTTATGTTGTGATTGAGAAGATATCGTTTCTACTTTAGTTCACTTAAACTGAAGAAGAAGGGTTCCCCAAAAAGGAAAAAAACCAATCATCTGAGAAGTATGAAGAGATACAAGTGAATGAAGTTCTAGATGCTGAGCAAGGGGCAAGCTTGACAAAGTAAGAGATTCACTAAAGAGTGGTCAAGTAGGATGAAGATGGATTTTCACTTGGATTTGGATTGGATTTCACTTTTGGACTGTCACTAGTAAATTAGAGCAATTTTTTTTAGCTTTTGTTTTCAATTTTTGTGGGTACATAGTAGGTGTATATATTTATGGGGTACATGAGATGTTTTGGTGCAGACATGCAATGCATAATGATCACATCATGAAGAATAGGGTATCCATCCCCTCAAGCACTTATCTTTTGTGTTACAACCAATCCAATTATACTTCTTTTTTTTTTTTTTTTTTTTTTTTGAGACGGAGTCTTGCTCTGTCACCCAGGCTGGAGTGCAGTGGCCAGATCTCAGCTCACTGCAAGCTCCGCCTCCCGGGTTCACGCCATTCTCCTGCCTCAGCCTCCCGAGTAGCTGGGACTACAGGCGCCCGCCACCTCGCCCGGCTAGTTTTTTGTATTTTTTAGTAGAGACAGGGTTTCACCATGTTAGCCAGGATGGTCTCGATCTCCTGACCTCGTGATCCACCCGTCTCGGCCTCCCAAAGTGCTGGGATTACAGGCTTGAGCCACCGCGCCCGGCCTATACTTTTTTAGTTATTTTTAAATGTACAATTAAATTGTTATTGAGTGTAGTCACCCTGTTGGTCTATCAAAAAGTAGGTCTTATTCATTCCTTCTAATTATTTTTTGTATTGATTAACCATCCTGATCTCCCCTCAACCTCACTCCCATTTCCCTTCCCAGCCTCTGGCAACCAAAGAACATTTTAGGTGGTACAAAAGGGCAAGATCAGTATTTAAACGAGCTGAAGGATAAATGCACGTAAGAGGAGAGAAAGTAAAGACGACTATTCACAGAAATTTTGCCATGAAGGGAGAAAGGAAGGTAGGTAAGTTTGCTTAAGCAAGAGTTTGTGTTGCTTGAATTATTTTATTATTTTACTTAATACTTCCAGTTTTCAGTGATCACATCCCTCTTTGACATTTTTACTAAAGGATTAAATGAAAGCATTTTTGCTTTTACACGGAGCAGTAATGACACAGAATTGTGACATCATTACAGTGAGAATTGTAACAATTTCCAAAATGACTCTAATGAAAACACTCTAATTAAGGGGATATTTGGGGAATGGAGCTCTACATCAGTTCATAAGCCTGACCTACCCCCCAATTATCCACCCCTTTATTTCTTTATTTGCATCATCGCATTTTAAATTGTTTCCCACATCACACATCAATAGTTAAGTGCTTTATATTGAGAATCTCTTGTGTGCTAAGGATTATTCCAGCACTCAAATGAGAAGCAAGCAAGTCAGAGGAATTACAGAAGTTCTAGATGCTATTATCTACCTCAGAGAACACACCAAAAAAAAAGTCTACATGCTTAGGAATTTAACATGTGTAAAACCACAGTGTCCAAATAGAACACATTACTAAACCATAAACAGATTTAATTAGCTACAAGTTTTCAGAAAGGAAGATGAGATTTTAGGGCTCACACAACTAAGAGGGTAAACACTGCAGCCCTTAGAAAGAGAATCTTATCGCAGAAATAACGTCAGAGTAATCAAAGAGAAAGGTAGAATACGGAATATTGAACTTTTCTTGAAGCCCAGGTCTGGCATGATTTAGGGCCTTTAAGTGAAAAGAGACATATTTTGCATGGGAATGCATATGCTTTGATATATAATGTAATATGCAATATGTTGTTAATTTTCTAAGATCATTGGATAAGATTTGCTCCTTGACTGGTGTAAATTCTCCAAATGGGAAGGAACAAAGTCTGCAAATATAGTAGAAGGAGGGAGGGTCAATAAATAGGTTTTCTCTGAGAATTATACAGATGTGGATTCAACAAATAGCAATTCAAGAAGAGCATCCTTCATGTGCAAAGGACAATGGCATCTTTTGGCACAGGGTATGTGGTGTGAACTTGCCACATCTCTCTCATTAAATTTAAACTTCATGGGCAGCACCTTCTGGGGAAAGTGCACCTCTTGGCTGAGATTAGAGAATCTATTTCTTTTCTCCCAGGGAGCAAGGGGCAGGACAGATAAGGTATGCCTCTCCTATGCAGTGGGGACCATGTTCCTGGCCAAGGAGACAAAGGTAAGCTCCTTCATAAAGATTGTCACAGATACGGTTTGGCTGTGTGTCCCCACTGAAATCTTATCGTGAACTGTAATCCCCACATGTTGCCACATGTTGGGAAAGTGGACTGGTGTGAGCTGATTAAGTCGTGAGGATGGACCTCCCCCTTGCTGGTTGTTTGATAAATATCTGGCACTTTTACCCTCTCACTCTCTCTCTCTCATGCCACCATGTAAGATGTGCCTTGCTTCCTCTTCCCCTTCCACCACAATTGTAAGTTTCCTGAGGCCTCCCCAGCCATGTGGAACTGTGAGTCAATTAAACCTCTTTTCTTTATAAATCACCCAGTCTTAGGTAGTTCTTCATAGCAGTGTGAAAATGGACTAATATAGTCACATTTTTTCCTGAGAAAACAGTCACATTTTCCCTAATTTATTTCACATTTCCTATCCTTGGATTCTTGAGAAAGAGGAAAAAAATACCATGTATTATTTTTAGGTTTTTTTAAAAATCACATTTCTTAATGTCATTTGCCAAGTCCACCAGCAAACAAGTGACACACACTATAGTTTGCTTGTGTCCTGTTCCAGTTTTTGACTTAGATATACAGATCGAAGCCTGTGGTCTTAGGTGGTGGCATAGGTAGGACAACAGGTTAGTTTTGTGTCGGACTTGAAGAAGGCCACATAGGAAGGAAAGCTCCCTAAGACCCTATAAGCCCACAGTGAATGATAAATCGAGGTGCTTATTCTTTTTGACTCCTCCAGAAAATTGAAGGAATAACACACAAGATTTGTCATCATTTCTGAATCATTTAATCCTGAAATGAAATCATGCCTTTTATCTTGGGAATTACTTTGAATACAGACCCATTTGGCATCTAAAAAGTTAGTCTCTTTGACTCATGCATCACACTTCTCAGACAAAGGAACACATTCTTCATTTGGGAAAATAACTTTAAAAAATTCTTGCTACTTGAAACAAGTCCTTGTTAGAGCAGGCTAAAGCTTTGGTTTAGAAATCATATATGAATTCCCTTTTGATCAAACAGACACTAACCTCAAACAGGACCCAGGTTTGAAACTGAGAAAATCTCAGAGGTGAGATTCTCTGGGCCAGGGGATGGCCAATGGATTAAGAATTCAGGATTATCCACAGGGCAGTCTGTTTCTCACAATAAAACTGAAAGGCATATCAAGGAGTAACAAGGTCACCGTGCTATCAAAATGCAATGCGTAATCTCAGAAAGTTCTCAAGAATTAGTGTGTTTCTCTGAAATTGTCTAATTCAGAATGGAAATCTGAAATACTTTGCTGCTTTCAAGGCTAGTTGCTGATGAAACAGGCTGAAAGCCTGCACCAAGTACTTGCTTTTCCTTCTCCTGTTCAATAGCCATCTTTAAAATAAAAATGGAAAACTAAGACAAAGACTTAAAAACAATCCTTAAACTCCACATTCACCTCCAGCTACCATCCTATGTTTTGAGTCTGTCACTCACATGCAAGTATTTTGAAAGTGCGATTGACCCTCACGGTGTTCAGTGAACCTGTTAGCAACTCTGGATATGAAGGGATGGCTTACTACTCTTATCAACTGGCTTTACAATAGATCTTTAAATCTAATATGAATCCTTAAAAATATTTCTCCCAGCAGAAAATGGCATGTGCCAAATTGTATTAGTAGAGAATAGTTATAATAGGGCAAGAAGAACTTTTTGCATCTTTAAGGTCAAAGACCAAGAGATGATATGAGTCAAAATCTTGTTTCCTAAGACAACAGAAATTCCTCTATTTTGAGGTTATTGATTGTCTTACACTTATTTTTCACTATAAACAAGAGAGGAAGAGCTAACAAAGAATCATGCAATGGCCCTGCATTTGTAACTAAGCTGGAGCCAGGAAATGGCATTCATCTGTGAAAGAAGTCACTCACTGCCAAATGAGTTCACTGACATTTGGGACAGCAGTGGAGAATTTGAAATGGTTAACCTAACACATTAGAAGCAGGATTCTTGGAATGAGCCTTAAATAACAGAAATCTCATTATTGCAGGTCAGAAAAGCTGAATTTTGAGAAGATAAAATTTTGAAGTAGGAAGATACGGAATGATTTTTCATTATTCATTTCAAACTTTCAAATGTAATTGTCTCTCAAGTTCCTTACACTTAACCTGAGGCACATTTTCTGTATTTTTTATAATTGATTATGAGACTCGCTACTTGAATCTTTCTTTCTGATTTGTTTATTCTAGGATACTTTCACAAGAAAAATTAATCTTCAATGTTTTAAAATAAAATATCTCTAAACGTTTACAATGTTAATGAGTAGCTTACACAAATTCAATTATACTTCTCTCTTTTTAGTGATTAAAATATTATAGACTATATTAACGTATGTGCTATATGTTATGGTATATATTATACATTGATAAGTCCATATTTAAGTATAGGTTTAAATATATATATAAATATATAAAAGCAATTAACAACATATAATGCAAGTAAAAAGTAGTTTAAGGATTTTTTTAGAGTAATTTAAAATTAATTCTATTTTGACCTATTTGCTAGCTTTAAAAAACATCCTCAAATAAGGTATGCTGCCACAAATGTACCCATGCAATCAGTTTATACAGTTTATACGTTAGTGCTATGTTCACAGGAGAATTTTATTCAAATGAAAATAATCAATTTGGCAAACCCAATAAAATGCCTAATGTTTATCAGGTATTCACAAATATTAATTCCTGTCTTCTCTTAAGAAACAATATTCCATGCAGATGAGAAAGTAATTCATTACACAATAAGCAAGAAGTTGTTCCGAATAAGAAGACAGTAAAACATGGCATATACATTTTAGTCAAATGCAGGAGCTCAAGTAACAAGTGGAAAGATATTTCATAAACGGAAGAAATTTTTAAGAATCAAAGAAGAATATGTAATTATATTTTGGCTGATTTTCATTTATTTAAAATTTAATGTACCCTTTGAAAAGTCAGTATCATTGGAAAGAAAATGCTCTTCATTTTACAGCAGAAGAATATTAGTGTTGAGAATAGTGTGGGAGATATAAATCCTGTGGAATCTATTAAAAAAGATACAATGGTAGAATAATATCACCTTTCTTTATTATGTGCTTATTATAGTTAAGTGACTGAGAATGAACTAGTCATGTCCAGCACAATGACTAAATCATTTGCATTTATGGTTCTTTTTCAGGGTAGGCACTATTTTCTCTCATTTATCCATCCAGAGTATTCACTGAATGAGATATCAGTTGATGACTCCCTGATTTTTAGGGTATATGTAAGGATGCCTTGAATTTTCCCCCAGTCCAATGTATTTCTTTAATATTCCAAAGTTTCCCTAAATTTCTTTAAATCTCACTAGGGTGCTAGTTGACAACAAGTAAATGCACATGCATCTTCAGACTCCTGCACTGGTCAAATTCACTCAAGTTATGAATCATCTCACCATCCCAGAAGCTCTCTCTGTGTTTGGGCAACACATAGAGTCACACGTGAAACTTATATAATGATGCTATCTATGGCTCCTCCCTCCAAATGATTCCCGGGGCCTTTAGAAATATTATAGATGTGATAATAATTTGGTAGAGGAGGATAGAGGAGTGGTCAACATTACAACACAGCTTCAACTTCAAAGTTAGTCACTCCAGTTATTAAAAGTTCTTTAATTGTCCCAGCTTTCAGATTTGCTTTCTGCCTGTTGCTCTCGAGTGGTACCCAGGTTCATGCCTTCTTTCTCTCTTTTGTATTGCTCTTTCCCCCTCTTCTTTTCTTTAAGTATCAAAAAAGAAAACAAAACCCAAAAGAACAAAAACAAAATGAAACAAAAACCCAAATCATTCTTTTACAAAACAATTTGGCCATATCCTACAAGTCTGGCCAATTCTAAGGTTCCCTCAACTCCTAATATTACCTATGCCTTGGCGTTCTCTTCTTTTACCAAAGCTATTCAAGACATTTATCGCTACAAATAGTGTTATATCCCTCAAAATAATTCTCGTGCCCCATATTAAGGTTATAAAAATTTCACCAACAAACCCTCCTTTCCTTTTTCCTTCCCTCCACTCTTATGTAAAGATAAACTCTTTAGAATACACTAGAGTTTTCCAAAATAAGACACTGAAGATACAATTTTCCTGTATCTTTTAGTTCATGAGTGAATGGATTGTTAGTAAGAGCCAGTTTCAAACATTACCTTATGATTTGCATGGCTGCTCTCCTTTTCATTTGAACTTAACAATACATAGGGAACGATAATTATGTGGCTGCAAAGTTAAATGTCCCATTAAAAGTCCTTCACAAACTGTATAAACACAGAACTTATTCATTACTCAATGTAGATGGCCAATGTATACCAATCCTGTTTTTAATTGTGACTCTGCCTCATCGACAGAAACAATTCTTTATACTCAAATTATTTCTCCAGTATGTGACTGTTCTTTAAGCCTGGCTTCAACACATTGCTGCATGACAGTTCAAACTAGAGCATTCATACTGACAAATCTACAAGAAATTTTCTTACCTACGTACATAACAAATGGTATTTTAATGTGGCAGTTTTATCATCACTGACAAGTACTTAAGAAGTACCCACTGTTGTGTTTCTCTGTTCGAATTGCCAGAGAATCTTAGTGGATGGTTCCAGAATTATGAAAGAAAAATAATTTGGAACACAGAAAGAGCTAGCCAATAGCTATTATTTTTCTGGTACTAATGAAAATGTAGCTAGGTTATATAATTAGGAGAGTAATGATGTATAGTTTTGTTTTGTTTTTATCAAGAAGAGTTCAGTTCACCACTGAGATATCCAGTGATTTCACATGGCTGACTCAGAGGCTATAAAATAGGCAGTATTGTTGTGCAAATTAGTTAACTTCTCATGGGAAATTTTTTAGGAGTGTGGAAAAACAGTAGAATCCACAGAGCATTACAACAGAATGGAACTTGTATACAACCTATGACAGAGACATTAATTTCTCTGCCATATATCACTTCCCTCATGGGTTCATTTGCTTCATTCACAGCCATGGAAGAGAATTTCTCTATATAAGGAATGACTCCATCCACCTTGGCCTCAGCTAATTGGGTCAGGACTCATAGGGAAGGCAGTTACTTCTGTGGTTGACTAAGAGCCAATCACATTGCCTGTCTCTTGAGAACTTCACCTGAGGGCAGATAACGGACTTGGGAGCTGTGTCTCCAGTGAGGCCAGTCAGCATCTGGTAGAGAAGGTACTGAATATTTCATTGTTCATTCCTACTGCAGCCTGCTCATTCCCATTTTTGGAGACTCCTGGAATCTCAAATTTAAGTTTCAGTTATTTGCAGTTGGGGATATTGGAAGAATACTTAGAGTAAGTCATTGTTGAACTCCCTCACAAAAATAGAACGAATTCTTAAATGGAATGTGTTATCCTGGATTGGATCCTGGAATAGAAAAAGGCCATCAGACAAATGCAAATCAAAACCACAATGAGATACCATCTCACACCAGTTAGAATGGCAATCATTACAAAGTCAGGAAACAACAGGTGCTGGAGAGGATGTGGAGAAATAGGAACACTTTTGCACTGTTGGTGGGATTGTAAACTAGTTTAACCATTATGGAAAACAGTATGGCGATTCCTCAAGGATCTAGAACTAGAAGTACCATATGACCCAGCCATCCCATTACTGGGTATATACCCAAAGGATTATAAATCATGCTGCTATAAAGACACATGAACACGTATGTTCATTGTGGCACTATTCACAATAGCAAAGACTTGGAATCAACCCAAATGTCCATCAGTGACAGACTGGATTAAGAAAATATGTCACATACACACCATGGAATACTATGCAGCCATAAAAAAGGATGAGTTTGTGTCCTTTGTAGGGACATGGAGGCAGCTGGAAAACATCATTCTCAGCAAACTATCACAAGAACAGAAAACCAAACACTGCATGTTCTCACTCATAGGTGGGAACTGAACAATGAGATCACTTGGACTCTGGAAGGGGAACATCACACACCGGGGCCTATTATGGGGAGGGGGAAGCGGGGAGGGATTGCATTGGGAGTTATACCTGATGTAAATGACAAGTTGATGGGTGCTGACGAGTTGATGGATGCAGCACACCAACATGGCACAAGTATACATATATAACAAACCTGTACATTATGCACATGTACCCTAGAACTTAAAGTATAATAATAAAAATAAATAAATAAAATTTAAAAAAAAGGTCAATAGTGGGAAAACTGATGAAATCTTAAAGTCTGTACTTAGTAGTATTACATCAATGCTAGCTTCTTAGTTTTGATAAATGTACCACAGTTATGTGCAGTATGAACACTGGTAGAAGGTGAATGTAGGCTGTACAGCAACACTCTTCTATCCTTCCAACTCTTCTGTAAATCTAACATTATTTCAAAATAAAAAGTTAGATAGATATCAAGACAGATGATGATAGACAGATAGACAGGCAGGCAGACAGAAAAAGATAAATAGATAAAAATACAGAAAGAAATTTGGAGCCAGAAAAGTGAAACCCATATTCTATGATAGTGAAAGGCAGAAATTGCCCTAAAATTTTATTCTCATTACTTAGAAGACATGTGTTTTTTTCTTTATCAGAATTTTCTGATGTGGAATCCTTTAAATATTGGTTCTTCAGAACATTAAGAGGTTGAAAACAAAAAAAAAAAAAGGTGAAAAGTAAGAGTTTTCCCATGATTAAACTAGGTTTAAGAAACACTGGGATAAACCAAGGTTTATTCCCTACAAATTTTTCTGAGCCTTCTTTGATGGGCTATTTCACAGGACCATTATTCTAAGGAAACCATACTGGGAAATGTCCCATCCCCATGAAGTCCACCTAGACTTTTTTCAATCACAAGTACATTTTGTATATTTCTCACAGAAAAATTCATGAGACAGTAAGTACATGATAACATACCTTGATAGCGGCTCTCACAGGCCCAGCACTTCCCAATAGTGTTGGTCATGCTGATATTTAACCTTAGTGTTAGTTATGGTGACCATGAGGAGAATTAAGAGTAGAACCTGAGGAGGACAATCACTGATTGCCTTGTGAAATGCCTCATTTGAGGTCTCTGCATAGCATTCAAGACAGGGGTCATCTCCCTTACATCAAGGGCGTTGGAGCCACTTCTGAAAGCCAGGAGGACTCAGGGAAGTCCAGGGGACCCAGGGTCTCCAGAGCAAAATCATCCTAAGTTTCAAATAGCCCTTCTTCCCTGTCAAGGCCTTGACTTTGACTTGGAGGAATTGCCTAGGTTCAGAATTAATTCTTAGAAAACTTGTCACTTTTCTAATGAAGTTTGTGCCTGATCTTCAGCCCTGTTTGCCCCTTGGCTGCAGGAGATGAATATCTGTCAATGCAGCTAAGGAGGCTCTTGGCCACTCACACTTTGCTATAAATTGTGGATTAGTCTGCCTGGGCCTGCCATTTGGAGGAGGCTTTGCAGAAGAAAGGGCATAAGGAATGCAGGACAGGCAGGAAGGCAAGCAAGCAAGAAAGCGGTCTTGGCTGGAAATGAGTCTCGTCTATCCCAGCCCCTGAGGGGCTCAGAAGTGGCAAGTATATACACTAGAAGTTGTACCATCTTGAGACAAAGAAGCTGGTCTTTTCTCCTCCTGGATCAGTCACTTATTAACCTCTAGCTGTCCTCTTGAAGTAAGAAGTAAGGTCCTGTTAGAAGAGGCAGCACCTGCTGAGCGCAGTGGCTCACTCTTGTAATCCCAACACTTTGGGAGACTGAAGCGGGCGGATCACCTGAGGTCAGGAATTCGAGACCAGCCTGGCCAACAAAAATTAACCAGGCATGGTGGTTTATGTCTGTAATCCCAGCTACTCAGGAGGCTGAGGCAGGAGAATTGCTTGAACCCAGGAGGCGGAAGTTGCAGTGAGCTGAGATCACACCAATGCACTCCAGCCTGGGAGACAGAGTGAGACTCCATCTCAAAAAAAAAAGGAAAAGAAGAAGAAGAGGCAGCAACTATTCAGCTGAGGGCGATTCTTAGGTGAAGCATGCCACTGTGACGGAAGCAGAGTCACTCACAGTACCTGGAGGCTATATAGGTGGACTGGTAAAGGTGATCCGGGTGGGCCCCAATAGCATCTCTACAGATTCCCCAATGCCAACCTTGAGCTACTCTAACCTTCATTGATTCCCCAGCTCATAGCTCCTCTACACTAACAGCCCATGCCCACTGTGTTTAATCTGCTGCATTTTGCTATGCATATCAACAATTTTATAGATTATCTTTTTATCTGTCCAGCTCTGTTTCTTGGCATCGAAAGATAAGAATTGGGTAGTACATTTGGTTTTTATACCGTTTAAGTCACAATGTTGAACTTTTGGTTGAGACATAAACACTCAGTGATTAGTAGAATAGACAAAGTGTCTATGATATATAACTATTAATACCATACTTCTTCTAAGCTTACAAGAAATACTTTATTGATTAGAGAACGGCAGAAATTGATTAAAACTAACAAAAAGTTAAAAAAATCAATGGGAAAGTATTTATGAATAATGAGAATTCTGTATTAGTAAGGATCAAACATTACATGCAGCAGCCAAAACATTTGAACAAATGACACAGTAAACTATCAAATACTCTCCATTAGGCAAACTGTGAGACATAAAAAATATAAGATGTTACATTAAAGAAAATCTAAAGACATTGTAGCTTGTATTTGCTTAACACAGCAGCCATAGAGTTGATTTTTTTTTCTTCTGGTGAATAAAAGATAGCAAAGTAATCAGAAGTGGTAGCTATATTTTTAAAGAAAGTAAGTAGAAGTGGATGATAACACAGATACATGAGGCCATTTGAGTAGAGAGAGGTGACGTTCCAGAGGACTCAGAAATTGCCACACCTGTACAATAGAAGGACATCCCATGCTCACGGATGGCAAAATCAATATTATGAAAATAACCATACTGCCAAAAGCAATCTACAAATTAAATGCAATTCCCATCAAAATACCACCACCATTCTTCACAGAACTAGAAAAAAAAAAAAATCCTAAAATTCATATGGAAGCAAAAAAGAGCCTGCATAGCCAAAGCAAGACTAAACAAAAAGAACAAATCTGGAGGCATCACATTACCTGACTTCAAACTATACTACAAGGTCATAATCACCAAAACAGCATGGTAGTGGTATAAAAATAGGCACATAGACCAATGGAACAGAATAAAGAACCTAGAAATAAACCCAAATACTTACAGCCAGCTGATCATTGACATAGCAAACAAAAACAAAGTGGGGAAAGGACACCCTATTCAACAAATGGTGCTGAGATAATTGGCAAGCCACATGTAGAAGAATGAAACCAGATCCTCACCTCTCACGTTATTAAAAAATCAACTCAAGATGGATCAAAGACTTAAATCTAAGACCTGAAACCATAAAGATTCTAACAGATAACATTGGAAAAACCCTTCTAGATATTGGCTTAAGCAAAGACTTTATGATCAAGAACCCAAAAGCAAATGCAATAAAAACAAAGATAAATAGATGAGACTTAATTAAACTAAAAAGCTTCTGCACAGCAAATAATAATAATAATAATCACAGAGTTAAAAGACAACCCACAGAGTGAGAAAAAAAATCTTCACAATCTGTACATTCAACAAAGGACTGATATTCAGAATCTACAAATAACTCAAACAAATCAGAAAGAAAAAAAAAAACAATCCCATCAAAAAGTGGGCTAAGGACGTGAATAGACCAAGCATGTGGAAAAATGCTCAACATCACTCATTATCAGGGATATGCAAATCAAAACCACAATGCAATACTACCTCACTCCTGCAAGAATGGCCATAATCAAAAGAAAAACAACAAAAAAATAGATATTGGCATGGACACAGTGAAACAGAAACACTTTAACACTGATGGTGGGAATGTAAACATAGTATCACTATGGAAAACAGTGTGAAGATTCCTTAAAGAACTGAAAGTAGATCTACCCTTTGATCCAGCAATCCCAATACTGGCTATCTACCCAGAGGAAAAAAGTCATTACATGAAAATGAATCTTGCACACACTTGTTTACAGCAGCACAATTTGCAATTGCAAAAATATGGTATCAGCCCAAATGCCCATCAAACAATGAGTGGACAAAGAAAATATTATACATATGTAACATTTATATTATTGAATTTATATGTATTGAATAAAGTCAATCATCTTCTGCCATAAATAAACATTTATAGGCTAGGCGCAGTGGCTCACACCTGTAATTCCAGCACTTTGGGAGGCCGAGGCAGGTGGATCACCTGAGGTCAGGAGTTCAAGACCAGCCTGGCCAACATGGTGAAAACCCACCTCAACTAAAAATACAAAAAAATGACCTGGTCGTGGTGGTGGATACCTGTAATGCCAGCTACTTTGGGAGGCTGAGGCAGGAGAATTGCTTGAACCCAGATGGCAGAGGTTGCAGTGAGCCAAGATCGTGCCGTTGCACTCCAGCCCGGGCGACAAGAGTGAAACTCTGTCTAAAAAATAATAACAAATAAATAAACATTTATATTTATGGAAGAAAGTCAATTTCTTTATCCAATTAATGAGTGGAAAAAGAAATGTTACATATACACACACACACATGCGCATTTATATATATATATATATATATAAAAAATGGAATACTACTCAGCCATAAAAAGGAATGAAATAATGGCATTTGCAGCAATCTGGATGGAATTGGAGATTATTATTCTAAGTGAAGTAACTTGGGAATAGAAAACCAAACATCACATGTTCTCACTCACATGTGAGAGCTAAGCTATGAGACACAAAGGCATAAGATTGAGACATTGGACTTTGAGGACATGGAGGAAATGGTGGGGTGGGGGTGGCAAGGGATAAAAGACTACACATTGAGTACAGCGAACACTGCTTGGGTGGTGGGTGTACCAAAATTTCAGAAATCACCTCTAAAGAATTTATTCATGTAACCAAACACCACCTGTTCCTCCCAAAACCTATTGAAATAAAAAAATTAAAAATTTAAAAAAAAATAGAAGGAATGGGCATTACTCAATATTACAGATGGAAAAATTCTAAATATAGTCATACTATTCATACATGGTTCCCACCTGACCTTTTAAAGAGCTAAATATTTTAGACATTGAGACAAATCTTCAATGAGACACAAATGCATTATTTAGGCGAGCAGGTGCTGGCTTCTGCAGTCATTTCAAAACCTCTCAGTAGAATCAAAGGAAATATGCTTAGCTCACAAAGAACAGTTTTAATCTCCACTACCAGGGTTCAATCACGGAAACAAAATTTTGCTTAATTCTTGTCTTTTTCAAGGCCCAGCTCCTATGAATTTCTTTCTCAGTTCTCTAGACAAGAAATTTAAGTAAAAATAGAAAGTGTGATTCTATTTAACTATCTCTAAGACACTGGGAATCAAGGGAGCACAAGTCTTTAACTCATGTAGTAGAACAGCACTACTGGTGATATGGTTTGGCTGTGTCCTCACTCAAATCTCATCTTGAATTGTAGCTCCCACAATTCCCACATGTCATGCGAGGGACCTGGTGGGAAGTAATTGAATCATGTGGGCAAGTCTTTCCTGTGCTGTTCTCATGATAGTGACTAAGTCTCACAAGATTTGATGGTTTCATAAAGGGGAATTTCCCTTCGCAAATTCTCTCTTTGCCAGCGGCCACATAAGACGTCCCTTTGCTCTTCTTTCATTTTCCGCCAAGACTGTGAGGCCTTCCCAGTCATGTGGAACTGTGAGTCCATTAAACCTCTTTCCTTTATAAATTACCCAGTGTCAGGTATGTCTTTATCAGCAGCATGAAAATGGACTAGTACGATTGGTAAAGAGATTCATGACATGTTGGCAAAGAACATGGCCTGGCTTCAGAATGTGAAGGTCAGGAAGTTAGAGCCAGCTTTGACACAGAGGGCTTGGCTGATCAGCAGAGGTCAGCTTCAGCAGGTGGTGGCTACACTTTGGTGGGAACATCGTGCCCAGAGGCACCACTTATAACTGAGAGGACTGACTGGTGAGTCCTCATGAAATATTTCTTATGGTCTCCATGAAAATGTTGGAGACACAAATCTGCAAATAATCCCTAGAGATCCAGAGATTTCACAATCAGGGAAATATCAATCAATTAGGGTTTTCTGGATGAAAACTTCAGACAGCAACACATGTGATCCAACAGGAAAGAAAACCATTAGAGTGATGGAGGGTAGCTCACAGATTCAAGGAGAAAGCACAATAAGGCAGGAATCAGCATAGCTCTGGATGCCAATAGATACCCCCTTAGATCTGCTTCCTGTGTGAATTTTTGTTCTGTTTTCACTCTGTGCATGGCTTACATTCCAGAAAGATCAACTCTTTAGTCTAGCTTCAGTCGTGTGCTCATTCTTTGGCTACAGAAGAGCTAAGTGCCTTGATTGGCAGACTGTACTTAATTGGACACTAAATAGACTGTATTCTATGGAACAAAGATAATCCTCCCAAAGAGAAATCAGGATCTTGTTCCAAAATTAGGCACATTTTAGGAGGAAAAGGTGTACAGAACCACTGAAGTTTAGTTAATTGTTAGTATACTTAAATAAGTTGGTGTGGAACACCAATGAAGATAATTTCAATGAAAAGATACTCAGTTGTGCAAGACCAAAATGACCTACATTAAACAAAGTAAGGGAACTGAGACCAGCGGCATGAAAAGAAAAGGAAGGCAGCTCAAAGTAGATCGGAAATGAAGAGAAAAAGAATAGAACTAGAGACCAGTCTTTCAAGTTCCTAAATACAATGTGACATCCATCCTTGAGGGTAGAATGTCTTCATGGGTGTTTTACTCATATTTGATTTCAAAGCTTAGTCCCTCCTAAGTATACAGCAGATAGATGTTCTATAAAGTTTTGCTGAATTTTTGGTGAATAAATAAATAAATAGACTAGCAAATGAATGGATGGGTGGATAGATAAAAGGGAGGACAGCTAACAAAATAATGCTAACTTGGCCAATAGAAATAGACAAAATACACCATGGTAGTGTGCTTCTGTTAGAGCAGAGGTCCATTAAGTAAAGTCGGGTCATTAGGTTAACTACAAGGCAAGTTATGACTCATACTTAAATTTCGAAGGTGTCTTATAGAAATCAGAGGGATCTAATTGCTTTCAATTCTGCATACTCAAAGAACACAGTTGCACAGTTGTCGGCCTCAAACAACTTGTGTGAGTGAGGAGTCGACTTCAATGTCTCCTACAAAATTATTTGGTAATTTCTCCAAAGCTTTTGGAAATTACCCAAAATATACCAAAATCCTTTCATCTTGTAAAGTTATGTACAATCGATATCTAGCCATTTTGTTTGCTGTTCTCCTCTAAAGTTTTCTAGAATAGTAGCTAGACTAACCTCATAAAAGCATGTAAAGTAAACCTGAACTTTGACATGCAATGGGAAATAATAAGTTAATTCAAGTCCTTCACAGAAATCCTGGTGAAATTGCCACAACTCAGCCAGGATCATTGCTGTGTTTTAAGGGTTTTATTTCTTAGAACATTTCCTAGTTCAAAAAAGGAAAAAAGAGAGAGCTCAATAATATAGTCCTTTGTAATTAAAATCTTTGAGATGAGATTATCTGATTTCCTCTTTTATAGCAAAGTTTTGCTTGTGACAAGTTTTCTGAAAACCTATGAGCATTTCTGGCTTGACTTCAGCTTGCTGTTTTTAATGTGACTTTTTCCGACAGACCCAATTAGAAGTTTGATATGTTTTTTGTTGTACCGTTCAGTAATATACTAAATACCTTCACATTTTTGTGCAACCAGTCTCTAGAACTAGTCATCTCACAAAACTGAACCTCTATTACTCATTAAACAATAACTCTCCACTTTTTTCTCCTCCAAGCCCCTAGCAAACATCATTTTACTTTCTGTTTCAATTAGTGTGACTATGGTATATTTCACTTAACCTATAACCAGCTAACTATGTTGTAGCATGTGCCACAATTTTAAATCTCCTTTTTTTAAGACTGAATATATTCCATATATTCAAAATAGCTTGTTAAGTGGGGCAAACCCAATGATTGTCTCACCCTCAGTAGGTAACTGGGTGCTTAAAAAGTGCCTTTAAAAGCAGGAAGCCACATCCTCCAAGGGCGAGACAAGTGGCCTTAGAAAGTTGCAGCTTTGAAAGTCAGGAAGTTTGTACAGAGAATAGCAGCACTGGAGGTGAGCAACCAGATGGAGTCACAGGAGAGCCAAGTAGATGGTGGCCTGCCACAGGAACGCCTGCCCACCCAGGTATATCTCTCCTCTTTCTTCCTTTTCTTTCTTCTGTCATTCCTTCTGCCAATATTTACAGAACAACTTTGTGTTAACACTATTTTAGGCTCTCAGCCCGGTGTGGTGGTGGGCATCTGTAATTCCAGCTACTCGGGAGGCTAAAGCAGGAGAAATGCTTGAACCTGGGAGGTGGAGGTTGTAGTGAGCCGAGATTGCACCACGCCATTCCAGTCTGGGTGACAGAGCAAGACTCTGTCTCAAAAAAAAAAAAAAAAAAAGAAAAGAAAAGAAAAGAAAAGAAAAGAAAAATGCTCTGCTCTCATAGAGTTTACATTTTGGTGTAACATTTCTCATTTCTTCTTTCTTCTCTCTCCTGTTTTCTGGAATCAGCTTTTAGAAGTAGAACCAAAGTTTTTGCTGTGGCCAACAATTCAAAACCCCAGTCCCAGAGCAATTAAAAAACAAAAGGTGGCCGGGCGCGGTGGCTCATGCCTGTAATCCCAGCACTTTGGGAGGCCAAGGCGAGTGGATCACGAGGTCAGGAGATCGAGACCATCCTGGCTAACATGGTGAAACCCCGTCTGTACTAAAAATACAAAAAATTAGCCGGGCGCGGTGGCGGGCGCCTGTAGTCCCAGCTACTCGGGAGGCTGAGGCAGGAGAATGGCGTGAACCCGGGAGGCGGAGCTTGCGGTGGGCTGAGATCGTGCCACTGCACTCCAGCCTGGGCGACAGAGCAAGACTCCGTCTCAAAAAACACAAAACAAAACAAAACAAAACAAAAAGGCTTCTGTCAACCCAGTCAGTGCTGGGCCTCAAGGGTTCTACTAAATATCCCCAGATTTTTTTGTTAAGCATTCATCACCACTCATGAAAACATAAGTCTCTAACTCTCAGGGATGAACTAAGAGGCCACAGAAAGGAATGGGAAAATGGTTAAGACCATGGAGTTCGAAATTAAATTCAAAATGAGCTCTACTACAGTCTGCTTGTCGACCAAGAAATATAACTGATGGATAGGGTGATTCTAGGCAGGCTGTTGGCTCTGGGTGTAGAAACTAACAACAAATTATTTCCCAATTTAACTTGTGGTCTCAGTTTGATGTAAGCTGTTCACGGAAAATAAAGTGAACCATTCCAAGAGTAGGCTATTTTTCATATCTTCTTAGGCTTTGTACCATATCTGAATTGCACATAAATTGCATTAAGCCTTCCTACATACAAGTCAACTAAAATCAGCTAAGTTTTTGACAATGTTAAGTTGTCAGGTTGGCAGTGTAATAGTTCACTAGTGTAAACGATGAATTGGAAATTTTAGTGAGTGAATGCCTATCATGAATAGGATTAACAATTCCATGAGCCTTTGAGCGTATAATTACTTATGATCTGCAATATTTATGTTCCCTTTGGGCATCATTATGTTTTTCTATGTGAGTAATCTTATAACCCATACATCTATAAAGGTCCAAAGATATTCACATATGCTTATATTTAATTTCATTTAAAATATCTATATTACACTCAAAAATTCACAGAAGGATAAATGAGAATAATGTGAAACTGATTACTGGAACAGAAAATAAATATAATTCTTCAAAAATGAGATTGGCTTCAAATGTTACATGATAATTTCACATACACTGTAAATATATATATAATTTTACATAAAGTATGAAAATATTAACTCTTCTATAAGTAATTATCACTGCTATTGATTTGCTAATTTTTTTTTTTTTTTTTTTTTTTTTTTTTGAGACGGAGTCTCGCTCTGTCGCCCAGGCTGGAGTGCAGTGGCGCGATCTCGGCTCACCGCAAGCTCCGCCTCCCGGGTTCACGCCATTCTCCTGCCTCAGCCTCCCGAGTAGCTGGGACTACAGGCGCCCACAACCGCGCCCGGCTAATTTTTTGTATTTTTAGTAGAGACGGGGTTTCACTGTGGTCTCGATCTCCTGACCTTGTGATCCGCCCGCCTCGGCCTCCCAAAGTGCTGGGATTACAGGCGTGAGCCACCGCGCCCGGCGCTAATTATTTTTAAATACTTAATGTATTGATTTAAGTTATAAGCGTTGTGGTATATGCATAAAAGAAAAAATCTCTCCCTCTCAGACAAGAAAAAGATACCACGGTCTATACATAACCAGAAAAGTTACATACAGATTAAACTATACAAGGGTCCTAGGGCAGTAAAGAATATCTAAATCTCATATTTCTCATTATTTGCTGTTTCCAGTTTGAAGATATTACAAACAGTATTGCTAGGAATATTCTTGTACATATCTGCTGGTGATTACATACAAGAGTTTACTTTTACTACCTTCTCTGACTAGGACCCATAGTACAAAATTGAATAGAAAAAACAACTGTATCTCTGACATACTCTTAATTTTTAAAAAGATGCTTCTAATGTTTTCCCATTCAGAATTATATTTGCTGTAATGTTTTGGTATAAACCTTTACCAAGTTATATATTTCTACTTTGTTAATTTTTTTTTTTTACCATGAAGGGGTACTGAAATACATCAAATGTTTATGTACACCTATTGTCATAGAGTTTTACGTGCTTTAATCTGCTCATATGAATACCACTTTTAGGTTTGCTAACATTAAAATACTTTTGAATTCCTGGGAAACTCAACTTAATCAATTCGTGTTATCTTATAAACACAGGTGAATTTGGTTTGCAAGTACCTCGTTTGGGGTATTCAGAGGAAGCTGGTAGAATAGGAGGTCCCAGGCTGCTCTCCCTGGCATAGAAAGCTCAACTACAACTATCCACTGATAAGAACACCTTGGTGAAAATCTCAAAACTTGGGAATAAGCTTGAGACACCTGAATGGACCATGAAAGCGAAGAAGAACAGCGTTAGACAGGTGTTGCCTCTCCACATCCTCCAAGTCGACGTAGCACCACACACAGAGGATCCCCTGGATCAACAGCAGGAAAAGAGAACAAAAAACTCACATCCAGGTCCCCTAGCATCCTGCGAAGCCGAAGCCCACTTTGTCTCATGGGGAACACAGGGAAGAAAGGCATGACTAGACCGCCTTGGGACAGATAGAAACAAAGCAAGGAGGCACTGCCCATAGTGACCTGCACCCAGATCTTGGTGGTAGCTCCATATTACTGCCAGCAGAGGTGCCGATCCGAGGTACCAGCAGCACAGCCCACCAGTAGAGCTAGACTGGTTGCTCCCAGAGCATATTAATTAGGCTTGAGTCTTTGTTTGTTTATTTATTAGAGACAGTGTCTCCCTCTGTCACCCAAGCTGGAGTGCAGTGGCACAATGATAGCTCATTGTAGCCTGGAACTCCCAGCCTCAAGAGATCCTCCTGCCTCAGCGTCCCAGGTAGCTGAGATCACAGGGACATGCCATCATGTTTGGTTATTTATTTTTTGTAGAGATGGGGTCTCACCGTGTTGCCCAGGCTGGTGTCAAACTGCTGGCTTCAAACAACTCTGCCACCTGGGCCTCTTAAAGTGCAGGGATTATAGATGTGAGCCACAGAGCCTGGCCTGGCTTGAGTTCCTAGATGGCTAGCCTCCATCCCCAGCCTCAAGGCCCCTTTTAGCAAAGCTCAGGCACTAGACTTGTATATCCAGGCTTTCAAACAATGACTCAGTGCAGCCTCAAATCCTACCCTAAAGCTCTGCCCAGATGAAGAGGAAAAACTCAACCACACATTTCTACCAAGCAAGAAAAAATGTTCAACATCACTAATCATTAGGGAAATGCAAATTAAAACCACAGTGAAATATCATCTCATACCCATCGAAATGGTGATTAAATGTCTTATTAAAAAGACGAAGATTACACATGCTGTTGGTGAGAATGTAAACATAGCCATTATAGAAAACAGCATGGAAGTTCTTCAAAAAACTAACAATAGGATTACCATATAATCCAGAAACTACATTGAAGAGATATCTGCATGCCCACATTCATTGCAGCACTATTCACAATAGCCAAGTTATGGAATCAACTGAAGTGTCCATCAGCAGATGAATGGATAAAGAAAATGTGGTATATATACTGTATTAGTCCATTTTCACGCTGCTGATAAAGACATGCCTGAGACTGGGTGATTTATAAAGGAAAGAGTTTTAATTGACTCACAGTTCCATACGGCTGGGGAGTTCCGTAGTCATGGTGGAAGGCAAAGGAGAAGCAAAGTTACGCCTTACATGGCAGCAGGCAAAGAGAGAGTGAAAGCTAAGCAGAAAGGGAAACCCCTTATAAAAGTATCAAATCTCATGAGACTTATTCACTACCAAGAGAACAGTATGGGGGAAGACCCATCCCCTGCTTCAATTACCTCCCACTGGGTCCCTCCCATGAAACATGGGAATTGTGGGAGCTACAGTTCAAGATGAGATTTGGGTGGGAACATGGCCAAATCATATTATATATGCAATAGACTACTATTCAGCCACAAAAAGGAAGAAAATTCGTTCATCTGCAACAGCATGGATGGACCTGAAGAACATTATGCTAGGTAAAAAGTGAGTCTGAGAAAGACAAAAACCACATGTTCTCACTTATATGTGGAATCTGTAACAACTGAATTCATAGAAGCAGAGAGTAGAAGCGTGGTTACCAGAGGATAAGGGTGGTAGAATGGGGCAATGTCAGTCAAAGGATAGAAAGTCACAGTTAAACAGGAGGAATAAATAAGTATTTAAGATGATGGGTATATTCATTCATTTGATACAATCATTGCACAACATACATATGTCGTGACATCACTGTGTATCCCATAATTCTATACAATTACAATTTGTAAAAAACAAAATTAAAAATAATTTTAAAAATATTTTGTTTGGCCGGGCGCGGTGGCTCAAGCCTGTAATCCCAGCACTTTGGGAGGCCGAGGCAGGTGGATCACGAGGTCAGGAGATCGAGACTATCCTGGCTAACATGGTGAAACCCCGTCTCTACTAAAAATACAAAAAACTAGCCGGGCGTGGTGGCGGGCACCTGTAGTCTCAGCTACTTGGGAGGCTGAGGCGGGAGAATGGCGTGAACCCGGGAGGCGGAGCTTGCAGTGAGCCGAGATCACGCCACTGCACTCCAGCCTGGGAGACACAGCGAGACTCCGTCTCAAAAAAAAAAAAAAAAAAAAAAAAAAAAAATTTTGTTTGGGATTTTGCGTCTATGTTTATGAGTAAGATTGGCCTGTAGCACTCCTTTCTCATGTGTTTTTTAATCTAGTTTTAGCATCAAACGTTATGCTGACTTCATAGAATGAGTTAGATAGGAATCCTTCTTCAATTCCCTGGAAATGGACCCGAGATTGAACTAATCTGTCCCTTAAGTGTTTGCTTAGCTATAAATATACAAGGGGCTGGGCACAGTGGCTGATGCCTGTAATCTCAGCACTTTGGGAGGCCGAGGTGGGCGGATCACCTGAGGTCAGGAGTTTGAGATGAGACCAGCCTGGCCAACATGGTGAAATCCCGTCTCTACTAAAAATGCCAAAAAATTAGCTGGGCGTGGTGTAATCCTGGCTACCTGTAATCCTGGCTACTCGGAAGGCTGAGGCAGGAGAATCGCTTGAAGCCGGGAGGCGGAGGTTGTAGTGAGCCAAGATGGCGCCATTGCACTCCAGCCTGGGCAACAAGGGAGAAACTGCACCTCAAAAAAATAGATAAATAAATAAATAAACAAACAAGACACTGCATCTGGGGCCTCCTTTGTGAAATTATATCTGTCTTAGTCAGCTCAGGCTGCCAGAACAGAACAGCATAGACAGAGTGACTTAAACAATAGAAATTTATTTTCTTGCTATTCTGGAGTCTAGAAGTCCCAGGTCCTGAAACCAGCATGGTTGGCTTCTGGTTGGGGCTCCTCCCTGTCTTGTAGAAGGCAGTCTTTTCAATGTGTCTTCACGTGGCAGGAAGAGAGACAGTGCAAGGTTTCTGGTGTCATTTCTTACGGGGGCCCAGCCCATCCTGAGGACCCCACCTTCATGACTTGATCTAACCCTGACTACTTCCCAGAAGCCCCATTTCCAAATACTGTCACAATGGGGATTAGGGCTTCAACATATGACATGTAAGAGGACACATTCAGTCCACAGCAATGTTAAACAACTTGTAAAGTTTCCTTAATAATTGTAAAATAATTTATTCTTTCTATTCCTACTTGAATATATTTTTCATTGTGCCTATAATTTTAAATTTTTTAGCATAAAAGATGATCTCCTTAGTTTATTATTATAATCTCTTCTCAATGTGCAATTAGTTCTTCATTCTCATGCTTAATATTTTGGTATATACCTTTGCACCTTCTTTCTACTTTTCTGGATTAATTTTGCCAAAGTTCTTTTTTCAACTTCATTAATATATTTCAGATAGCCAAAAGAGGTTTGTAGATCTTTTCTATAATTTCCTTATTTTCTACTTTATTGATTTCTGCTATTGCCTTTAGTTTGTCCAATATAGTTTGTTCTAAAGAAAAGACATTATGGGCCGGGCGCGGTGGCTCAAGCCTGTAATCCCAGCACTTTGGGAGGCCGAGACGGGCGGATCACGAGGTCAGGAGATCGAGACCATCCTGGCTAACACGGTGAAACCCCGTCTCTACTAAAAAATACAAAAAAAACTAGCCGGGCGAGGTGGCGGGCGCCTGTAGTCCCAGCTACTCGGGAGGCTGAGGCAGGAGAATGGCGTGAACCCGGGAGGCGGAGCTTGCAGTGAGCTGAGATCCGGCCACTGCACTCCAGCCTGGGCGACAGAGCAAGACTCCGTCTCAAAAAAAAAAAAAAAAAAAAAAAAAAAGAAAAGACATTATGAATTTTTTTTTTTTTTTTTTTTTTTTGGACAGAGTCTTGCTCTGTTGCCAGCCTGGAGTGCAGTGGCACGATCTCGGCTCGCTGCAACCTTTGCCTCCCAGGTTCAAGCGATTCTCCTGCCTCAGCCTCCTGAGTAGCTGGGACTACAGGCATGTGCCACTATGCCCAGCTAAATTTTGTATTTTTAGTAAAGACAGGGTTTCACCATGTTGGCCAGGATGGTCTTGATCTCTTGGCATCGTGATCCTCCCACCTTCGCCTTCCAAAGTGCTGGGATTACAGGCGTGAGCCACCATGCCCAGCCGTAAAAATTTTTAATCATTTTATTTCTTACTTTCACACTAATTTAAAGGAGGATAAAAAGATGACAAGTCTCTTATGGGTGTCCACCTGTACCAGTTGTCAGTTTATTGCCTCTCTGCCACAAAACCACTGTTCATTGCCCTGCTGAGGATACTGGAGCTGGAGCTACTAAATAGTCTTCCTTTGCCGTTAGAGGGTCTGGAAGGGATGCTGCAGGAAGAAGATTCTTCCTGTAAGGTGCCTGCTTTTTGTTCCTGTTGTTCCTACAGTGCAAGGCTAGGCTGTGGTACACCCAGTGGAACTCACTGCCAACTGGTTTCAATGACGTCCCTATGGATACTTCCCAGCATCTCCTGTGGGTGATTTCCCAGTGAGTCCTACAGGGACCCAAACCCACTTCCCAGAGAATTTCATCTCCCTCCAAATTCCTCATAAATGTCATAGGCACTGCAGCAGGGGATTTTCTGCCCACCAGCACCCCAGAGGGAGCTTTCCAGCTTCCCAGTCCCAGTCCTTGGCCTCCACCTGCTATAATGGAGCAGCTTAAGCCTGGGGCAACTCCACTAACTTCAGCCTCCACTGGATTTTAATTTCATCCTCTCCATTGAGATCTGAATCCCATCCTTAGAGAGGGGTCCTCTTCCAAGTTGTTGTCTCCCTTAGCATTAGGTACTTTGTAGAACTCTCTTTTGTCCCCTTTTTAGTAGCTAATCCCCTGCAAAGAGACAATAATTTTTTTTTTGCATGAAACCTCCCTGTTCAAATTACTTGGTTGTTTCTGTTTTCTGAGTGAACCCTGACCGATACAAACCCCCCCACAAAATATATATATACACAAGAATATTTATAGCATCACCATTTAATAGACAAAAATGGAAAGCTACTAAAATACTTATTGTCAGGCCTCTGGGCCCAAGCCAAGCCATCACATCCCCTGTGACTTGCACATATACGCCCAGATAGCCTGAAGTAACTGAAGAATCACAAAAGAAGTGCAAATGCCCTGCCCCGCCTTAACTGATGACATTCCACCACAAAAGAAGTGAAAATGGCCGGTGCTTGCCTTAAGCGATGATATTACCTTGTGAAATTCCTTTTCCTGGCTCATCCTGGCTCAAAAAGCTCCCCCACTGAGCACCCTGTGACCCCCACTCCTGTCCGCCAGAGAACAACCCCCCTTTGACTGGAATTTTCCTTTACCTACCCAAATCCTATAAAACGGCCCCACCCTTATCTCCCTTCACTGACTTTCCTTTTCGGACTCAGCCCGCCTGCACCCAGGTGATTTAAAAGCTTTATTGCTCACACAAAGCCTGTTTGTTGGTCTTTTCACACAGACTCGCATGACATTTATTAATAATAGAAAGGTAAATTAATTACAGTGTATTTATACAGTATATACTTGATTTCTGTTGATGTATAACAAATTACCTCAAACAAAGTCACTTAAAATAGCACACAGTTATTTATTTCTTATTTTTTATTTTAATTTTAAGTTCTGGGGACATGTGCAGGATGTGCAGGCTTGTTACATAGGTAAACGTGTGCCATGGTGGTTTGCCGCACCTATCAACCCATCACCTAGATATTAAGCCCTACATGCATTAGCTATTTTTCCTAATGGTTTCCCTCCTCCCACCGCACCCCCGATAGACCCCAGTGTGTGTTGTTCCCCTCTCTGTGTCCGTGTGTTCTCATGGTTCAGCTCCCACTTACAAGTGAGAACATGTGGTATTTAGTTTTCTGTTCCTGTGTTAGTTTGCTAAGGGCAATGGCTTCAAGCTCCATCCGTGTCCCTGTTATGCCCAGACCCTCTATTCCCCAAAGAAGACCACCAGAGTCCAGAGTCAAAGCCAAGTGGCAAGGATCTTTATGACAAGTTCAAACTTGGTCCCTCCATTACACAGCATACAAGAGGGCCCCGAACAATGCGAGTGTTTGCTTTTTATAGCCCGAAAGTTACAGGGGAACAAAGGAATTCTTTTGGTTCCCGCGCTTTCAGTAAAACTTTGAACGGCTGCCTCCTTATCAGAGACTTTTCCAGGTGGTGTCTGTACTGGGCTCAGGAAGTTTGAGAGACATATGGCGATATGTGGTGGGATGGGAGGATGGGATGTGTTTGTATTGGGCTTGTTTGTTTTGAGCCCGGGGCTGAGGAATGTGCCCGGCTCCTCTCATCCCTACAAAGGACATGATCTCATTTCTTTTTATGGCTGCATAGTATTCCATAGTGTAAATGTACTACATTTTCTTTATCCAGTCTCTCACTGATGGGCATCTGGGTTGATTCCACATCTTTGCTATTGTGAATAGTAAAACAGCACACATTATCCATAGTTTCCATGGGTCTGGAGTCTTAGCACAACTTAACCGGGTCCTCTGCTCAGGGTCTCACAAGATTTTAATCAAGGTGCGGGCCAGGCTGTGCTCTCATCTGAGGGCTGTATTGGGGAAGAATCTGCGTCTAAGTGCATTCAGGCTGTTGGCAAAATTCCCTTCCTGTGGCTGTGTGACTGAGGACTCTAGCTTCTTACCGGCAGCCTGCAGTTCCCTGCCACATGGCCTTCTCCATGGGGAATTTATAGCAGACCTGGTGGCTTCTTCAAGGCCAGCAGGATGGAAATGGCACTTCATCTTCTTTGACATATTCTATTGGTTAGAGACAAGTCACAGGTCTTTCCTCACTTGAAGGAAGGGGCCATGGCTCATTGTGGGCCTTTAGGGTGTGTCTGCCACAGAGTAGAATTCTTGATTGCAATGGGAATTAACATGGATGAAAAAAAACAATGCTGAGTCAAAGAAGCCAGACACAAAAGAGCATTTACTGTAGATTTCCAGTTATGTCCAGTTCAAATTCAGGCAAACTGATCTACATTGTTAGAAATTAGTGCAGTGGTTACCCTTGGGGGTTGTGTGTCATGCGCCTCCGTGTGAAGAGACCACCAAACAGGCTTTGTGTGAGCAATAAAGCTTTTAAATCACCTGGGTGCAGGCGGGCTGAGTCCAAAAAGAGAGTCAGCGAAGGGAGATAAGGGTGCGGCCGTTTTATAGGATTTGGGTAGGTAAAGGAAAATTCCAGTCAAAGGGGGGTTGTTCTCTGGCGGGCAGGAGTGGGGGTCACAAGGTGCTCAGTGGGGGAGTTTTTGAGCCAAGATGAGCCAAGAAAAGGACTTTCACAAGGTAATGTCATCACTTAAGGCAAGCACCGGCCATTTTCACTTCTTTTGTGGTGGAATGTCATCGGTTAAAGCGGGGCAGGGCATTTGCATTTCTTTTGTGATTTTTCAGTTACTTCAGGCCATCTGGGCATATACGTGCAAGTCACAGGGGATGCGATGGCTTGGCTTGGGCTCAGAGGCCTGGCAGTGTGTATTACTTGAAATGGGGCAAGTAGGGTACTGATAATGGCTTCTTTCTTGATCTAGATGCTGTTATTTGAGCATATTCACTTTGTGAAAGTTCATGGAGTGGTACTGTCAAGCTAATTTTTGTATTTTTAGTAGAGGCGGCATTTCATCTTGTTGGCCAGGCTGGTCTTGAACTCCTGACCTCAGGTGACCTGCCTGCTTCGGCCTCCTAAAGTGCTGAGATTACAGGCATGAGCCACTGCGCCTGGCCACCACTTTAATATCTCTAAATATCTGTCTTTTATTTATTTCCACTGTCACTGCCTTCACTCGAGTTTTCATCTTTTCTTATATATATATTTTTTATTTTTATTTATTTATTTATTTTTGAGACTGAGTCTCACTCTGTTGCCCAGGCTGGAGTGCAGTGGTGCGATCTCAGCTCACTGCAAGCTCCGCCTCCTGGGTTCACTCCATTCTCCTGCCTCAGCCTCTTGAGTGGCTGGGACTACAAGTGCCTGCCACAACTCCCTGCTAATTTTTTTGGTATTTTAGTAGAGATGGGATTTCACCATGTTAGCCAGGGTGATCTTGATCTCCTGACCTCGTGATCAGCCCACCTTGGCCTCCCAAAGTGCTGTGATTACAGGCATGAGCCACTGCACCTGGCCTTATATTTTTATTTTTGTAATAGTTTCTCAATAGGTCTAATATACAACACTGCACCTGACACATTTTCAAAACCAGTTACCTACACTTCTTTCAAGGTGATCTAGTTTAAATTATCAGAAGATCCTCTTACCACCTTCAAAGAGCCCTAGAAACCTATGGACTCTGTCAATTAAAATAGTAACTACCGTCCTGGGTGGAGGTGTGTGGGACTATATACTACAGCTGTGCAAAAGTTGTTTCCCAATTGCCTCCACCTCTGAGACTATATTGAGTTCAGTGCCAAATGCTGTAAAATCTACAAGTTAAAGATAGCTTCAGGATACGTAATGATTTCTTCGAAAGCAAAAGAGGTTATTCATCAGCTAGGTGCTCACCTCTGGCAATAGAATGATACATAAGTCAAGTATCACTGGCCAAGCGGCTCTTTCCTTTGAAGCTGTATATTTCTCCACAGCAGTCAAGGAGTGACCACAGGCATCTTCGCACTCACCCTTTTAGTGTCTGATTTTTACAATGTGTATTTCCCCTGCAAGTTGTGTTTCAACTGACATTTTACGTTATCTTATCCTGGAGAAGTGAAGAAGTACTATTATCATCATATTTCTTTGTTCTTCTGTTTGTGTTTTGTTCCTTGGGTGTCTGGATACCAGTGGCTCTTTTATAAAGTCACTGAAACTCCAGTGAGGGCTTGATGAGTGGTAAGGCCCATAGTCAGGACTCTGTTCACGTCTCCTCTCATATCACATCTTGCGATGCCTCCCGTTTTGTCTCACCCTTCCATTTAGACATTTCCTTTCTCCATGAAAACTCCTGACATGCTCTCCTAAAAGCAAAGTCCCAGCTCCAGCACCTACGCCTGCAATTATAAGACTATATTGATGATAGGATAAAGTGAATGGTGCTTTGTTTTTTGAAGAAACTGACAAACTCATTCCAAAATGAATCTGGAATGCCAAAGTCCTAGACTGACCAAAACAGGATTGAAAAAGAAGGCAATGGTAGAAGACCTCTGCTACATTATTTTAAGACTTATGATAAAGCTACAGTAGCCAAAGCATTGTGGCACTGGGATTAGTATAAATAGCTAAGCCAAGAGAAGAGAACACACAGCCATAAAGAGACCCACACATATACTATCCATTGATATTTTTTAAATCAAGAAGCCAAATCAGTTAAATGAACAACATAATTTTTTTTTTGAGACAGAGTCTCACTCTGTTGCCCAGGCCGGAGTGTGGGGTACAGAGTGCAATGGTACGACCTCGGCTCAATGCAACCTCTGCTTCCCAGGTTCAAGCAATTATCCTGCCTCAGTCTCCTGAGTAGCTGGGATTACAGGTGTGTGCCACCATGCCCAGCCAATTTTTGTATTTTTAGTGTAGATGGGTTTTCACCATGTTGGCCCGGCTGGTCTCGAACTCCTGACCTCAAGTGGTCCTCTCGCCTCGGCCTCCCAAAGTGCTGGGATTACAGGTGTTAGCTACCATGCCCAGCCAAGGAAAATATTTTTAACAAATATTAAGGCAACAGGATGTTCAATGGGAAAAAGCCTCAACTACTACTACTTAACTCCATTTATAAACACTAATTTGAGATCATACATTTGACTATAAATGTAGAACCATAAAACTTCTAGATGCAAACATACTCCACAACCTTGGGACAGGTGAAGATTTCTTGGGAAAAAAACACAACAAAAACTAACCATAGAATAGAAAACTAATAAATCAAAGTTGTCAAAATGGAAGTATCTCTTCATCAAAGGACAATATTAATGTTTTCTAACTCCTAACACTTATATCTTAAATTCATACTGTGGCCTTTCCATTGGGAGCTGCCTTAAATTTTATTAAGATAAAATCCTATGTTATACATTTCTATATTTATATGTCTCAGTTCCCCCATCATGGTCTCTCCTGCTTCTTTCATTTACTCTGATTTTTCAACCAGATCTTCCTCTTTCAAGCTGCTCATTACTCTTGAAAGTATAACCCTAATTTGCTGTATGCTTATTCTTAGTAATGACAGTTTTTAATGGAATTCAGGAATCATAAACTAACACCTAGACGTAAATTTGGCCCAAATACTTGGATTGTTTGGACAAAATATACTTTTAAAAAATGATATGGCTTTATATAGGAGACTCCGTCTCCAACAGATCAAAGCTTCTACCAGTCTTATGATAGAACAGTGTGCAGATTCTCTTGCATGTGTTTTAATGACCTGACTCTTGAAATCCTTTGGGTTTGACCCTCATTGTTGGAGGTCTGACTAGTGGTTTCCCTCAGACACTAGTGGGCTAGCAAGAGGTAAGTTGGAAAGAATGAATCTCTCTCTGCATAGGCTGAGGTTAAAAGGGCCTTCCAGCTGAGGGAGGACTCTGGAGGTTCATAAACTTTCCTCAGGGCATGAGAATCTGAGAGAGCTGGTCAGTCCTCTTGTATATGGGAAGGTAGCGATTCCATTCAAGTTGCTGAGGGCACTTAGGAGGCAGTAGGACTGACTTACCTAGCTCAGGGAACAGTGAGAGAGCTGGCTAGGTGAGCTGTGATCTCCACAACACCCCACTTCAAAGCCAGCCCTTCACCACTTCCACCTCTCCTAGGCTACAGAGACCCAGCAATTCAATTGTAGCTTGTAAACTACATTCCCCTCTAGTCAAGAAATATGGGAAATATTGTATGTAATTCTACATTCTTGAGTAGCCTCAGAGAGTAATCAAGACAGGCAAGGGGCTTACAGTAGCTGTGGGGATCGAATTATTGCCACAATTTTCCCAACTCCTTTAAATTTTATAATCTCCTCTCTTAATGAACTACTTTCTGAAGGAAGGCTATCATAATCGTCTGAAAAGATAAACAAAGAAAGAGTTTCAACAGTAGCAGTATCCACAGAAGTGCAGTTCTAAATTCTGGTGGGTATCTGGACCAGATAACGAAGTTAAGTAACTCTTACATTATTTTATTGGAATAGGAAGTTTGGAATTTGATGAGGCTTTAGTACACTATGCTGATGAAGGGAACACTGGGTTTTGCCTTCAGTAAAGTGTATTTTAAAAATAGTTTTAACATCTTATTTTCCACATATTTTCCACAACGTTTCTTTATTTTAAGTTTTGTCCTAGTAATAATTTAAGAATTGAAATGAGTTTATTAAAATGAGATGGAGCAGGATGAATTCACATTGAGTAATCCAAATTCCAAAACAATTTTCTGTGCTCTGAATCATGGTTACAATTTGTGATCAGATTCCTTTTTATCTGAGCTGAATTCTGAATTTAACTCATGGACTTACTGGTTATTTTTCCTCAAATCTTAATCTGTGATTTCCTTGCAAGCATTTTTGGCATTATAAGTGAAAAATAGGTAAACAAATATGGCAACCGTAAGCACGGAACGGAGACCCATTGTGTGAACTCCTGTAGCTATGTTTTAGGAAAAAATAAGCACCGAGGGTCCATGTGCACTATGCTTTAGTGAATATTGACCCTTCCTGGAACCAGGAAGAGCTATTTCTGTCTCTGAGTTGATCTGTCGGTCAGATTGGTAAGCAACTGATCTTTGCAGTTTGGCGCTTGAGCAGAAATGAACTGTTGACTAAGGCTGAGGCAGGCTCTTGAGGCCATTCAACCCCCTTTAAAGGAGAGATGCTGGCCCTGTACTGGTGAATGGACCGAAGGAAAGAAAGGTCACTGAACCAAGAGAGACCAAAGGCAAACCCTGACTTGGGCAGCTCCTGGGCTACAGAGGGCCCTCGGGACAGAGTCCTGATGCAAACCAGTTACTGCTTTAATACCCTGAGTGTTTGATTCCTGGAAAAGTGAATCTTGCTTCTCAGCCGGTCTGGGACTGTAGATGTACCATGCAGTTTTTAAACACTCAATTCAATGTCCTGAAGCTGAATCATTTTTGTACCTTCCAGGCAGTGAGGCTGATGTCCCTGTGACTCCTTGATTCTGGGGGGAAGGTGAGCCTCTATTCTGTCTTGTAGTAACTCACCAACCATATCAGGCAACAATAATGTAGGCATGAAAATTGTATCAGCCTATGACTTGCATGTCAACGTATGTGTGGGCACTTCGATTGCTCTGGTGTGAACGTCATCAGATTCTGTAACAGACTTGGGCTCTCAGCTCTATTCTAATGCTACATTTTTATAGTCACATACAGAGGCTTCATTTGCAAACCTGAGAATGAGTTCCTGGGTTCCCATGAGACTGCATAGTGACATTAGAAGTTATGAAAAAGGGAGGAATCTAAACCTTCATCTTCATGCTCCAAAGTCATTCAGTCACATGGGTGACCTCTCCCAGTTCTAGGAAAACCAGAGAATATTTGCATATATTCTTTATTCATCACCCATCCTTTTAGAGCCATGTTTTCTTTCTGATAATACGGACTGTTAAGAAGAGTCACAGCCGGGCACGGTGGCTCAAGCCTGTAATCCCAGCACTTTGGGAGGCCGAGACAGGTGGATCACGAGGTCAGGAGATCGAGACCATCCTGGCTAACACGGTGAAACCCCATCTCTACTAAAAAATACAAAAAACTAGGCGAGGTGGCGGGAGCCTGTAGTCCCAGCTACTTGGGAGGCTGAGGCAAGAGAATGGCGTAAACCCGGGAGGCGGAGCTTGCAGTGAGCTGAGATCTGGCCACTGCACTCCAGCCTGGGCGACAGAGCAAGACTCCGTCTCAAAAAAAAAAAAAAGAAGAGTCACTAATTAGCAATTTTTCTTATTACAAATACATGATGACTAATGATATTAATATTCTAGTTCATTCAAGCTAACGGTGGACGGAAGGTTTTGGCTACCTACGTGGACAGTGTCCATTGAGAAACAGCCTCTCCTGTTTAGCCCCTGCTGTTTGTGCCCCACTGAGAGTCATGGGACAAAGAAAAGTGATATTTATACTTTGTCGTTTGTTCCAGTACATCTTGTATCATCAATACTTACTTATTACTTCCCAAAAGGAAGTGTGAACCTTGGTAGCTTGAATTACCTTTCCACCTGCAACATCACTAAATTAGTATAATCCATACAATATCACTTCATTACAAATTATTCCCATTATCATTTAGTTTCCAAACATTTTCCAATTAGAAACAAGTTGGTAGTTATGTCCCACAATTTAGTAAATAGTATTCAATTTGGGAAGTAAAATATTTTTATTTTATTTGTAAAAGTCAGTATATAGTTTCATCATAATATTTTAAAATATTATAATTATAACCTCTACATATAACCCAACTTCTACTATCATCGTTTGTTTATTTACAACTGTCCTTTACTTTTCAGGAATGTTCTCAGCCCAGCCTCTCCTATAAGCAGCTGCTCAACAAGAGCTAAGATCTTTTTTTTAAACCAAGATTCACTTCTTTTTCTTTTTTCTTTTTGTTTGTTTTTATATTTCTTTATTTTTTAAATTTAAATAGTTTTGGGGAAATTTAATTTAATTTTGGAGGGTTTTGGTTACATGGATAAGTTCCTCAGTGGTGATTTCTGAGATTGTGGTGCACCCCTCACCTGAGCTGTGTACACTGTACCCAGTGTGTAGCCTTTTATCTCTCATGCCCTCCCACCCTTTCCTCTGAGTCCCCAAAGTCCATTATATGATTCTCATGCCTGTGAGTCCTCATGAGACCTAATATCTTAAAATGGGAATTTTCTCAGTTCTCTTCCATTAGTTTTATCTTCACTACCTACACACAATTTCAGATTTACCCTTCTGTGATAAGCTCTCTTTTTTGGTATATGCCTGTTGCTCCAAATCCTTATTTCATTAATATCTACCCAAATTTATAAGGGTATAGCTAACATTTCTTTATAAGAATCAAGGTAAGGGGAAATGTCTTTGAAGAAAAATTAAGAATAATGGCATAGTAATTTCCTTAGAAGTCAACTACAAACTTACAGATAATGGCAACTTCTAGCTCAAAGATTCTATGTTTTTAAAGCAGAAAGATAAATGAAATGTAAATTGAGAAAAGTACCTTAACAAGTGTGATGTGTGTGTCTAAGATCCCATGCAAAGAAAATTTAAAAGACAAAAGGAAATCTGGAGAGATCTAGATGCATTTTCTGTCTCTGGAACAGATGAGGTTAATATGTAGGTAGGACATGAGACAGAATGAGATACCCGAGAGAATGAACCCATAACTCTACAGAGAACAGAACAGCAAAGGGGGAAGAAGCAAAATTATGAAACGAGGGCGAGTTTCCAAGGAACAAGAAAAGAAAGAGCACAATTGTGTGGGGGAAAAATGAGACAAGTTAAAGTCTGAAAGGAGATGCATCTTGCCAGAGATTTGCAATTACATAAGGCAAAAGAGAAGGACCAAGGAAATGTTTTCTCTCTAATAGTCAGGGAGAAAAAGCTGTTAACAGGGTTGTGAAAAGGCAGATGCTTTTCATGTATCCTTTCCCTCTTTCTCCTTTCCAAAAACTGCAGCTGTTGTCAGTTAACCAGACAGGAGACCATTTGAATGTGGAACACCAAACAAGAATAGGGAAATCAGTAATTAGAGTATATTTTTCTAAAATCTAGATCTACTAAAATGTTCAGGTCTAAAGGTCTTAGGAACTCATAGATAGGACTATGGAACTCTTACTCTCTGTCTTTGAGATATCCTGTAGGATAGTTTCTGCTTCTGAAGCCCCAAACCAGAGTGTGCATGTGTACGTGTGTGTATGTGTGTATGTTTAGTATGAATATTAATATAGAATACAATAGTATTCATAGTCATATATATTTTATCTTCTATATAAAAATGTATAGAAGAAAAGGTGTAACTTTGATTACTAGAATGGATAGATTCACCTTAATCCTTTCAGAAGTGTTAGAAAACTAAGTATTTACAATTTACCTTCCCAGGTATTGAAAATATAATCACAGTTAAGATGTCTAGAAACATTTTGAGTTTTCTTAAGTGATTATTAAAGAAAATTTGGTGTCCTTCACTAAAGAATGTAGTTTCCAACTTACAAATTCAACACCTGAAACAGTTAATATAGTATGCAATATACATTCATTCATGAATAAAATAAGCATGTATCCAGATCTCACATGAAGTACAATCTAGGGAAGGTAACATTACATTTCTGATATTTCTTTGATTGTTTTCTCCCCTCTCTTCTCCATTATCTTTTTCTGAAACTTCTATTTATCAAACCCAAGACCTCTATTGATTTTCTACGACTCATCCTTAATCTCTCATTTATCTCTAATACTTTAAGAATTTGTTTCATTTTGACATACTTTTAAACTAAATTTTATTTTAATTTAGGCAGTTTTGAAGTCCATGAGCTTTTCTTCTCTGTTCCTGAATGTCATGGTTAATACTGAACGTCAACTCGACTGGATTGAAGGATGTAAAGCATTGTTCCTGCATATGTCTGTGAGGGTGTTGCCAAAGGAGATTAACATTTGAGTCAGTGGACTGGGAGAGGCAGACCCACCCTCAATCTGGATGGGCACCATCTAATCAGCTGCCTCAGCATGGCTAGCATAAAAGCAGACAGAGCAATGTGGAAGGACTAGACTGTCTGAGTCTTCTGGCCTTCATCTTTCTCCGGTGCTAGATGCTTCCCGCCCTTGAACATCAGACTTCAAGTTCTTCAGCATTTGGATTTTTGGGACTTACACCAGTGGCTTGTGAGGGGCCTCTTGGGCCTTTGGTCACGGACTAAATGTTGTACTGTCGGCTTCCCTACTTATGAGGTTTTGGGACTTGGACTGGCTTCCTTGCTCCTCAGCTTGCAGATGGCCGTGTGATTTCACCTGCTAATCACGTGAGTCAATACTCCTTAATAAACTCCCTTTCATATATATATCTATCGTGTTAGTCCTCTCCTTCTAGAGAATCTTGATTAACACACTACATTAGGTTCTTTATTTTATTTATTTATTTATTTATTTATTTATTTATTTTTGAGATGGAGTCTCGCTGTCTCCCAGGTTGGAGTGTAGTGGTGCGATCTCGGCTCACTGCAAGCTCCGCCTCCCGGGTTCACACCATTCTCCTGCCTCAGCCTCCCGAGTAGCTGGGACTACAGGTGCCCGCCACCTCGCCCGGCTAATTTTTTGTATTTTCAATAGAGATGGGATTTCATCATGTTAGCCAGGATGGTCTCGATCTCCTTACCTTGTGATCCGCTGGCCTCGGCCTCCCAAAGTGCTGGGATTACAGGCGTGAGCCACCGCACCCAGCCTGCATTAGGTTCTTGCTTTATATGTGCAATATTATTCATTTTCGGTTAGACTTTATCTTTTATTATCTAGCATCTATTTTCACTACATATTCAACTTTTTTAAAACTTTGGACTTTCTTCAAGTTTTCTTCAAATACCAGGAGATCCTTGGTTGTTCACTTGTAGACACCGTTTATGATAGCCCCTTCCACCATTAATTTAAAAGCTCTTGGACAAAACGGAAAGGGAAAGGAAGGGAAGGGGAAGGGGAAGGGGAAGGAGAGGAGAGGGGAAGGCAGGGGAGGTTAGGGGAGGGGAGGGAAGGGGAGGAGGAGCTAGAAAGTCTGACTACGACATGTGGGATTTCTCCATGTGGATGAAGTTATTTGAAGGCAGGTTTCTCTTTAGGCTGAGCAGGTGTAGGAAGCCAGATGTAACCAAGGAGACCCCACATGGAGAAAGGCTTAACTCTGGGTTCCACTCTCACAATTGTCATCCTAGTTCTCCCAAGGCAACTACTCCCCCGGCTCTGACCCCATTTCTTTAGAGAATGACTCTGTAATTATTTTTCTTCTGGGCATCCAGGAATTTCAGCATTCTGCAGCAGAAACAGGGGATCAATAATCTTGTATGTAAGTCTTCAATTTATGCCCCTGTATTCAGGCCCTTCCACAAGCTTGCCCTCAGTTATAGTGTTTCCAAATTCCTGACAAATATTAATTTTTGGTATTCAGGAAAGATCAATCAGAATTGGCAGGAATTCTCAGGAATTTCCAAACTTGTAAGCAGTTTTGCATTTTTCATAACACATTATTTATATATTTTAAAATAATAAAAAAAATCAAACTGCAACCATGAAAATTTTTCTGTGATGGGATCACACTGAATGTTTCAGAGATTTTCTGTAACAAAAACAGCATAATAATAAATACATGGCTTGTTATTATATACCCATATATTGTGATGAAATATCTTTCAATAACATGTGAAAATAATTTCTTCCTGATAAAGACATTTGATAACACAAAATGTCACAAAAAGGCAACTCCACCGATCAGCGTTTCCTGCTCTTGCTTTTGACTTGACATCAATAGTGCCATGGGCTGAATTGGGTCCCCCTAAATTTTATATGTTAAAGTCCTAACCCTACAGAATGTGACCACAGAATGTGGATGTATTTGGAGATAAGGTCTTTAAAGAAGTAATTAAATTAAAATAAGGTCTTTAGGGTGAGCACACTAATTCAGTATGACTAATGTCCTTATAAGAAGAGGAAATTTGGGAACAGATTTCCTGGATTACATGGAGGGGGGACCAAGTGAAGACACAGGCCCGAAAGAGAGGCCTCAGAAGAAACCAATCCTGCTGACACCTTGATCTCAGGCTTCTAGCCTCCTTGTGAGAAAACAAATTTCTGTTGTTTAAGCTCCCCATTCAATGATTCTTTGTTATGGCAACCTTAGGCAATCAGCACATGAAGATGCCTCCAAGTGAGCAGCACTTTTACGTTGATTGTTAAGCTTTAATTCTTGCATTCCTGATTTTGCAACTGATTTCTCTTTGGATTCAGAACTTGTAAAAGGTTATACATTCTCCCAGAAATATCAGGAAGAAATATCCACTTGTATTTGTCAAATCTGAGCTTTCCCATAGGACAGTTTATCTGCTACAAACTGTCCACATTAGTTCAACATTGAAGTTGCCCTATCAATTTCCTGGATCCGCTCTTCAATCCACTGCCCGTCTTTCCCCAGAAATGTATTGCAATCTCTTGACCATTTATGGCTCCTTTCTCTTATTTTGATTGCATGGGATAATATTTCTTTGGCAAGGAAAGGGAGACATGTTCATGAGCTTAATATACCACATTAAACCTGAGAAACTCCAGGAATATTACGTCTCTCCTTTTTTTTTTTTGGTAGATTTTGTGTGTATCCACTGAAAGGAAAGGAGAAGATAGAATATTATTTTCAGATCTGTAGAGAATTATTTCTAATATAATCTTAGTCTCACTTCAAACTCATGTATGTAGCAATAAGGCTGAAATTTTATAACTGAAATTAATTTGTATCCCAAACCGCCCTTATATTAAAAAATACTAAAATAATAATTTCAGTCAATTTTATAATTATCTTAGTCAATTCAGGATTACCCTAGATAATCTAGGTTTTGACACTTCCTCTCTTCCTGGAATTAAACTCAGTGTCCCAACAAGCATTTTATTTCAGTGGTTTGCTGATGCAGCCTTCCCTAAAGCAATGGGCACTAGACTCAAGTTCTATTCTTTCTCACTTCCACCAGTCTAAATCCAGATCTGTATTATCTCACCCTTGATAAATTTAGTGGTCTACATACCATTTTTCCAAGCTGTAGGGTGGTCTCCACATGACTTCAATCACTACATGATTCTGGAGTAGGGATCTTAAATAGCAGCTGCTGAGCACTGTGAAATTTCATGCATGGGCATGTAAGATTTGGTGAATGCTCTGAAAGTACTATATTGTGTGTGTGTGTGTGTGTGCGTGTGCGTGTGCATGTATACACATATGTATTTCTGGAAAAAGGTCCCTAGTTTTCATTAAATTTTCAAAATAATAAAAAATATTGTACTACTTAATTTGACCCATTCTTCTAAGTTACCTCAGTCATCACTGGACTCTAAGTATAAGAACCATATTTTCCTAGTTATTTACTCTCCCACTCATCCACCAAACTCTTTTGTATTTTTCTTTTACTTTCCTCACATCTCCTCACTTATCCTTACTTTCAACTCTTTCCCTGAGAAAATAGGTGTAATCAGAAGAGGCATTCCATAAACTTCCACCACTTCATCCTTCCATTCATCCACCTTGGAGCCAACCACTCTGCCTGTTACTGTGGTTGAAGAGAGCTTGTGCCAAGCAAAGGTCAATCCCTCTATTTTTGAATCACCCACTTCCCTCTCTTCTCAAGGACATCACTCAAGTAAAACCCCACTTTACCTTCTGCATCACCAATTTTCCCTTTCTTGCATCTTTCCCCTTAGCATGCAAACATGCTTTTGATATTTCTCCCACAGAAAGCCAAAGTACTTGATGGTTTGTCTATGTCTCCACCCAAATCTTATCTTGAATTGTAGCTCCCACAATGCCCGCGTGTTGTGGGAGGGGCCTGGTGGGAGGTAATTGAATCACGGGGTGGGTCTTTCCCATGCTGTTCTTGTAATAGTGCATAAATCTCATGAGATCTGATGGTTTTACAAGGGGGAGTTTCCCTGTGCAAGCTCTGTTTTTGCCTGCTGCCACCATTGTAAGACATGACTTGCTCCTTCTTGCCTTCTGCCATGATTGTGAGGCCTCCCTGGCCATATGGAACTGTGAGTCCATAATTTATCTCCTTTGCATTTATCATTTTCTAAAGCAATATATATTTTACTGAACTATGTTTTACCTGACTATTTTATTATCTGTTTCAAATCAAAGAATGCAAGCTCCATGAGGGCAGGAATTTTGGTGTATTATTCACTGCTTTATTATCAGAACTTAAAATGGTGCTGGGTAGATAGTAAGTTCCTTATAAATATTTGCAGAAGAATTAAATAAATGAATCTTAATCTACACTGTAGCAGCATTTGATTCTGTTAATTATACCCTCTTCCTTGAAAGATCTTCTTCACTTGTTTTCCAGATGACATGCTCTCCAATTTTTCTCCTATTTCAATAGCTTCTTCTTCCAGTCCGTTTTTATCCCATTTGTTCCTCAAAACTCCAAACTCTTAATGTTGGCACGCCCCAGAATTATGGGCTGAACTGGCTGAACTGAAAGGGGTGTATGTTATTGAGAGTTTTGCTGAGCAGAACCATCATAATAACCCTGACACCTTCTTCTTGACTTATGTGTGAAAGAAATTTCTCTTTTATTTAAGCCACCATTATTTTAGAACTTGCACACAATCAAATTCATATGTGAAAGTCCTTAATCCTAGTCCTTCAGAATGTAAGTAACCTTATTTTCAGATAGGGTTTCTACAGAGGAAATCAACTTAAAATGAGATTATTAGCATTGGCCCTAATCCAAAATGACGGATGTCCTTATGTAAAGTGAATATTTGGAGACATGCACACACCAGGGAGAATGCTAGCTGAAGGTCATGATAGAGATAGAAGTGATACTTCTACCAGCCAAAGGTTGCTTGCAAGTGACCTGAAACCAGGGGAGAGGCATGGATCAGATTCTTCCTCACAGCTCTCAGAAGGAGCCTACCCTGTTGACACCTTGCTCTAGCACTTTTTGTCTCCAGAACTGTGAGACAATAGATTTCTTTGTTTGAGACACCTGGTCTGTGGTGCCTTCTTATGACGGCACTCAGAAATAAAAACACTCAAGGATTATGTGTTGAGGTTTCTATTTTTGCTGTGTTTTGTTTTTTAGTAACACTTCATCTCTTGCTGATCTCATCCAGTCTTGTGTTTCTGAATCCCATCTATATGCGAGGTCTCCCACTTGCCCATCTGCAGCTCAGCATCTCCTCTTCATGACATCTCCAACTCCCTACCCAACATCAGCCTTAGTGCATCCAAACTAAGCTCACCTTTCCCTGAAACCTTGCTCCTCCCAGTCTTCTCTGTCTCACTTATTAGCAACCCATCCTTCAAGTTGCCTCAGGTGATTTACCTTTGATATCATTCTTGACTTTCCTCCTTCTTGAACTCCTGGCCTCAAGCAATCCTCCTGCCTTGGCCTTCTAAAGTGCTGGGATTGCAGGCATGACCCACCATGCTTGGCCTCTCCTCCTTGTTGTCTTCAGTCTATTTGCAGAAAACCTGACTCTCTTTTCAAGATATATTCAGATACCCCTTCTCAATACCTCCAGTGCTTCTGCCTTGGTGGCACCATCATCTGCCACTTGATTTATAGCACTTGCCCCCTAGTTTGTCCTCCTGCTTCCACCCTTAGCACTCCTTTACTCTATTCCCATTAGAGTATCTAGAAAGATCCTGTTAAAATGCAGTTCAGAAAATATCACACCTCTGTCCAAGACTCTGCAGTATCTCATCTCACTTCACAAACAATTACAGTGGCCTGTGAGGCCCTACAAGGTCCAGTCCTTAGTAACCTCTTTGACCTCCTCTCCTACTCAGTCCCTGTCCAGCTCACCCTGCTCCAGCCACATGGGCTTCCTTGCTGTCCAGATATGCCAGGACTGTTCCCTCATTTGCACTTGCTGTTCCCTCAGCCCAGAACAATCTCTCAAATAGCTACATAGCACATCATAATCATTCAGTGAATATTTCTTCAATGAATTTCTTGAAGCAATAGGAAATACATTGAAAAGATTTATATTAATAAAATAAAATTAAAACTCTTTAGTTTCACTCAAATTATGGTTCCATTTCATCTTTACAAGCTTCTTACGTACACTTAATACTCAGCAATTGTCTGTTTTCACTGCAGTGCTTCTCATAAAAATGTCACTTAATAAATATGTAATAATTTGAAGAATCAGATAAGAACAAGAGATACAAGGAGCTCAATTTACTTCAATTTGTGAAAACTGCTTTGCAATTACTGGTAGTTCTAGACTAGTTCCTCCCAATGTAGCCATTTGTCCTAATTGCAGCAAACAAAACCAAGCAAAACTTTGCCTTCTGGGAATAATGCTTCTTCATTAATGGTAAGGCTCTGACTCTCACTCTCTTTATTATTTGTTTAAGCTTTTTGGATGAGAATTTAAGATCCAAGCCTGGAGTTTTTTTTAATCACTATATAAATTTATTCTTTCCTTGTTTTATATTAATAGAGTCTTAGTTTTAAGTTGGGTACATGATTACCCAGAAAAACAAAACAAAACAAAGAAAACATACTACATTTCCCAGACTCTCTTGCAAATGACTGGCCATAAGACTATGTTCCAGTAAAGGGGATGTTAGTATAAGATATCGGTTCAAAGAGAACTGGCATATACTATTTGCTCCCTTTTTTCTGTGCCTCTTCCTATAGCCTGTTGCCTGGAATGCATACATGATGGCTGGAACACTAGCTGTAATTTTGGATCATGAGGAAAAGTGCCACACCGTTGGAGATGAGGGATGAGCTGAAAGGGGTGTATGTTATTGAGAGTTTTGCTGAGCAGAACCATCATAATAACCCTGACACCTTCTTCTTGACTTATGTGTGAAAGAAATTTCTCTTTTATTTAAGCCACCATTATTTTAGGACTTGCACACAATCAAATACCACAAAAGCTATCTAGTGCCAAGAACTTTAGAGCTAAAATGAGTTACTGCTGAACCATATAAAATAATCAAACAAAAAAATTATCTGCAGTGATAATCAAAAGTCTTTATTTTCTCTATTTGAGTTCTTAAAATTATTTTGGAAAAATAGTTATGTCTTTAGATGTACTTTCACAGAAGGAAGCTCATATGACCAAAGCAATATTCTGAGTAATTATGGCAAAAATATTTATTATTGAACAACTGTTTCATTCACTTCACATTTTACACATACTTAACACAAGCAGAAAGGGAAGGTTCAATGTCAGAAGCAGGGGTCGTTCTCCTTAACTGAAAGACTATCAGGAGAGAGCCTTTGGTGATTAGCAATCCAAATTTGAGATTTTTAAAAATACCATTAAAAATAAAGGTTGCCTATAAAATATGGGGACACATAATATTTTCTGAAAATCTTTTTGGAAGAATGTCTTTTTATCTTCATTGTTACTATCTTAGACATTTTGAGGTTTATTTAACACAGCATTCCATCTGCTTAACATTCAAATTTAGCCACACTGATTATCTGTTCTACTCTCCTGAATAGTTAAGTACACTCTATAAATAAACACATCAATTTTGCTCTATTACTACTCTTCCAAAAAAGTCTTATATAATTGGAATTAACCTAGCATTTACTTATCATTAAATATATTTTTTTTTGTTAGAAAGGATATACAGCATATGAAATTGCAGGCTTTTTATGAGTTAAAGACAAAATGTAGAACTCTCAAATAATATTTACAATGTAAACATCACAGTTATTACATTAGCTAGAATACGTCACAACATTCACAACACAATACATTTTATTTGGTTTGGATATTGAAGTTTTTTTCTTGAATTACTGATGTAGAACTCAAAATTTAATTATGTTGCGTATCGTTTTCCTTCAAGAATTCTGAAAAAGAAAAAATTGTTGCTTTAGGCATAAAATATATTTTATTTCTAGCATCTTAGTTTCATTCACTGATTTACTTATCTGATAAACACTTATTTCTCTTTGTCCCTTGTTAGCAGCCCGTAGCAGGGGATCATGTCCTGGGACGTATCAAGAGAGCAGCTTCTACAGGACTGATTATCAGAGAGGAACTGGAATGTGAAAAGACGTCTAACTAACCATTATTAATGATTCACTTGTAATTTTCACAAATGGACGACCCACATGATTTCCTCTTCAAAGAATTTGTCCAAAGTCACCCATTTAAAAAAGAAAAGGATGGAAGATGGAATCTCATAAGTGATCTTATCATTTACAAAGCACAGTGTGATTAATCAATTCTCCTTTATATTTTAGTGCCTACTCTCTTTCTTAATTTGATGGAGAAGGCTTCTCATAAACACTCTTTCAAAAAGCTGTATGTAATTAACGTTCTTCTTTGAGCAAAGGGACTTGTTTCTCTGAAATGTCTATAAAAGATAAGGAGTTTATGTGAGTCACATTCCTGCCTCTGCCTTTCTCTTAGAGGTCGAAGAGTAATTAGTGGACAAAAGCAGTCAGTTAGTCTTCCCAGACACCATGTCCACTCTTGATGACACTTGAAAACCTTAGATAACTCCATCAGGAACTGAGGTAAGGCCGTGAATTGCCTTTAGTTCGAGCATGGGTGATTTTAATCTCCTTAACCTAGTCAGGGATTGGAATCTGGCTCGCCTTCAGGCTTTATGAATAAAGTTTTATTGGAACACAGTCACTCTTATTCATTTTACATCTAACTGTGGCTGCTTTTGTGCTACGATAGCAGAGTTAAGTCATTATAACAGAAACTAGATGGCCCACAAAGCCAAACATATTTTACTCCATAGCCCTTTGAAATCCGCTAATCTTTCATATGGTGACAGCATGAAATTTCTTTAAGCACTTGCCCAGTATTATAGATTTTTTATGAGCTAATGTAGATAATAATGTGACATAACTCAGGAAAGAAATATGTCTTGAACCCACATTTATATAAAATCAATTTTGATAGCAAGCTTATTACTTCACAAAGAAAAAAGTCTATCCATGTTTTTTCTGCTAAAAAAAAATGTTTACAGAGAATGCTATTGGAGTCATGTAGGTAAAACAAACTTACAGGTAAAACAAGCTGAATTTTACTTTTGCTGTAAGAAGTCTGCCATGTTTCAAGGAATATAGTTAGACCCAGAATGCCCTGATATTTTCATGATAATGGGCCATGCTCTAATTTGGTGGTATTTCCCTGTACTTACTTAAGTGAGGTGCTAACAGTCAATTGTGGGACTAAACCTTCAATTAATAAAAGCAGCATGGGTTGATCCTCAAAAGGAAAGCCCATTTTTTCTTGTCAGTCTGAGTCAGTCTCCTCTGTTTTTTTTATCTTGATACAAATGTAGAAATAACCCCAGGTGAACCAGGAACACTATTCAGATCTCAAAACGTTTGCTTATTGTGAGTGTGCTCTTTTATGAGATCAAAAAATTGCATGAATCATTCTAAGCTGTTTACTGGGTTGGGGTCCACTGTTGTAGGAGTGTCTGTCTTGGATGAGGTCTCATGATGAGAAACTCTTTAACCCTAAGACGTTTCTTACTAAGCGACTCTTAGCTACTTATATAATCAGAGACTGCCGTAAGAATACAGAAGGAATGCACAAATATACCCACCACTGGGAAGTTGTCATCAGCTTTGCTCCAAAGGGCTTTTTCATCATTTTTCTAGCACTTCTGGAAAGTCAGGGGATTCTCCCTCACTGCTGCAGAGCAGAAAAACATTGTGCATATTAAGGCTCTCAGATGAGAAAGGTTCTAAAGAAACTATTTTGACATAATGGCTGTGCTGTTCTCTGTGCTCTGAAAGTGTATTGGGGGCTAAACAATTACCTTTGAAGTTTGTTAGTACCTATGAATTATTTATCCATCTTAAGAGTTTCTAAAATTATTCTTACAGAATTATCATCTGTAATGGGCAAAGAAAGTCATCTTGTCTGATCACACCCAAACAGAATTATCCTTAATACTCATCATTTAAACAAAAACAATTGGAATAAAAAGACAGAACACTACACTGTTTATGTATTGTGTCCGATGTTTACACACCACAGAGAGATACCGATTTTACAGAATCTAAATATACAAAATACCTAATGGTTTAATTTGATTAAATAAGAGTATTGAATATGCACATGAAGTGAGTTTCACATGTTACCAAATTGCAATTGACTATGCTTTACATGTTTTAAAAATCATCACTTTTGATGAAACTTGCTCCTAGATTCAGACTAGATGTCTCTATAGTCATCATTTTTAACACTGGCAGCACAGTAACGTCAACTGGGGAACTCTTAAAAGAAATGAATGCCTAGGGCCACACCACGGAGGACACTGATTTCCTGGCAATTGGTTTGGGGAAAGGCCCAGACATCGGTATTTTTAAAGTTCTGCAGGGTAGTCTAATGTCAGCCAAGGTTGAGAATCACTGCTTCATGTGGTATAGATAGTGAGATAGAGAGGTCTTCATGTGCAGCTTCTATTTTGAAAGTCAGTCATGATTTCTCATTTTAGCAAGTTCTTTTTCTTTACCTCCTCTTTCCATTCAGAATTGAGTTCAAATATTTCTTTACAGCCATTTGTTTTCTAAGGCGGGTATAGTTGTCTGTGAAGACTGCATCTGAGTGACGTTTGACTGGCACAGGGTCTTCTGAGATGTTGCTGCTAAGGAACATGAGGAAAAGGAAATCAAAGAGTTTTCACAAGAAATGATAAATACACACATGTTCCAAGTTTTTTGGAGCCACATAAAAAGGAATTCCCACGGCCAACTAATTTTCTATCATAAAAAGACTGAAAGAAAAATACAACTGAACCTAAGGATGAAGGCGAAGCAAGGAATCATCTGTCATATTTTGGCACGACCTGGGAATGTTTTATGACACATTCTGTACAGCTGAGCAAAAAATTCATCCAAAAATAAAAATTTGGGGATAGCTGAAGTTGTGCTCTGCCACTGGGAGAAAACCTTTTTAAAAAAACATAGTTACTTCTTTAGAAGCTATGCTACCCTGAGCAACGTCATCTAAATATTTGACTGTTAACCATTTGGCATTCTCCATTTAGTTTGAGCAGGAAGTAAAAGGAATATTCTATGGTTGACCTTAACATTTACCTCAGTCTATTCTATGTCTTCTTGATTGTTTTACTGAGTCTTGTTCAATTTGATTGCAGATTGGTAAACGATTGCTACTTGAGAAAAACGTGTGTCTGGAGTCAATGAGTACGATATTATGAAAAAGTCTTAATCCATGGGCTTGATAGATATTATTGAACAATACAAGTTATTTCATTTAACTAAATTAAACATTATCAATGAGTTTTCAATTTCAAACAAGGTAAATAGCTTGTTAAGAGTGAAAATACAATATTCAGGTTGAATAAGAACACATTTTATAAAAATAATAAGTTTCTTTACCTAACACGTTTTCCCATAAGAGACTCAAGGTACTTTTTGGCAGAAAGTTGACCCAAGAGTTTACTGAAGTCACTGGTGAAAACTCCATCAGCATGCCTGGCATTTCTAAAACAAGGAAGAAAAAAATAGCTATTATTTTGTAAATGGCTTTCTAGAATATTATTGTGGCTCATTAAATAACAAAAAATTATGGGTTTATTATGAAAGCTTCTCATTAAAACTAAAGTTCAAAAGGAGATTTCTTAACTCCCTAACAAAAGAGATCTAGTCACTTATATCAAGATATACCCTGTATTTCTAGCCCAAGACACTGAAAAATTAAAGAAACAGGCATTTCTAGAAGCACATTTCAATATTCCTTCATGGTTGAATCTTTATAACTACTTTTTTCTAAGAAATATTGGTGTAAAAATATGATCTATTTAAATAGGCTGCTATTTGTACATGGTGCTTTGTGTCTGCCCCACTGAATAAAGACATACACAATGGGAAAATATTCTGATTTTGGAAAGTTCATAAACCCCAGTATAGCTTTTTTTTTTCTTTTTCCAAAATACTTGGAAACAATACCTCTTAAGATAGAGAAGGCATTAAAGCCTATCATTCTACCTTTTCTCTTTCAAATGAAGAACCTTTTATACTTTGTCTATACCAAGTCCTGTAGAGCTACTTGGTCTGTACTTGAAATGATGCTCAGACAAGCAGTTCTATCAGCTCTAACTATCAGATACCTTTTCTTTATATAGAGACAAAACTCCTCAGCAACTCTTCATCATTGGAATGCTAAATGCTGGAGTTTTATCAGAATTGGTACAATCTGTAATGTTGTAATTATGTGCAACAGAATGGAAGTGAATGATGTGTTCATCCTGGCTTGTTACAACCTTTCAGTATGAAAATCATGTACAGCTGTAAGAGCTGCAATAAATCAGGATGAATGAAGCCATGACACATGGAAACCTCTAGTGTTTTGCTATTGGAATAGCTTCGTGGTGAGATAAAATTAGCACGTTTGTAATTCTTAAATACATTTGCTAAAATAAAACTCACTGGATAGTTTTATAAAAAATAAACTCACCTGGATACATCATAATAGGGTGTGTCATTTTCAGCTAATGCATTTTGCAAGATGTCCATGTCTTCTTTTAATGAAACTTGATCAGGTTCATTTGCTCCCTCAAAGGGTAGTCTGTCACCCAACCTGATAGGGAAGGTTACACGAGAAGTATAATACATTCCTTTTTCAGAAGACAGTGCGAGCGGTTCCGCAACCATTTAAAATAAGATACTTAAACTCTTGGGAAGTATTACCCAGTCACAATATGAGAATAACATAATTTGACTTAATGGCTCACATAGTTAATGAGAGCATAAATAGGAAATTCCTATTGTCCTACAAAGTAGATGTCATATGACTTTTATAAGCTGAATATACAAAACGTAAGAGCTACTTAATTCAATCTTATCGAAGCATTAAGCAAACTATACTTCTTTGGTGTACTTTACTATGCCAAGAATATCTTCACTTTGCAAAGTCAAATTTCACATGTAGAAAGATTTTATGCAAAATAGAAACTTGGAAAAAACTAATACTGAATGAAAACTGGTAACAATTTATGTATTTGGTGATGTTCAGTATCACCTGTTCCAAACATCTCTGAAGAATGGAATATTAATTGCTTCTCTCTCTCTCTAGACCCTCAAGCTTTGCTTCAAACATTTACCTTGGCATGATATATTTCTCTGTATTGGCAAAATTCAAATAATGTCTCCATAGATGAATAGCTCATCTATGAAGATGAATTTGAATTCAATAAATTTTATGGGACCTTCCGGTTTCTAATCTTATGTATTAACACAACTTTAATAAGGGATGTACAATGTTACACTGAAGGACTAAGAATAGTCATATGCATACATGGAATACGACTATATTTGTAGATGCCTGCATATTTCAATTACTGACAACTCTTATACTTTTGTGTGTACAGATTTTCACTGTTAGGGCAAACCTCCAAGGAGTGTGTCAGCTCCTGGACACTGCGTATCTTTCAGTGATTTGGGAGTTGGGAGTCACTAGCAAGTAGTCCTCTGTGGGTCTGAAGCTTAGCAATCAACAGAAATGTCAGCATTCTTATGATTGTTCATCTGCTGTGATAGAACTTCAGATGAAACCATTTTATTTAGTTATCGAAGCAACACAGGAGCTGTATTTAAACAAATTTCACAGAGAACACTAATAGCTAAGAGGTTATTCTCTCTATTGAGCATAAGTCTACCTTAATCAAAAAATCAAGAATGAGCAAATAAGCAAAAAAAAAAAAAAAAAAACCAACTGAATTATTATTTTTCCTTTGGAGATATAGCGGTGCCCGTAAACCGAAAAGAAAAATTCAAGCTAATGTAGTTTTCATTTACTGTTTACTTCTTTAGCATACATTAAGAAAGTTTTAAATATGAGTTATATTATACTTTCTAGATTTGAAATACATAATATAACATATAGAACAATAAAACTAAGGATTTATGGTTCAAAGTATATCAAAATTTACCCATTGGGGGAGTGTATCTCAATAGATCAATTACCTCATATTTAATATTGGCAAATTGACTCTGCCTAGATAGATTTCTGTGCAACATGATTTTATACATGTTTCACTAATCAACTGCTAATCTTATGATTATTTACTGATTAATCTTGAAAAATAAACTAAAATGTGGTTGGCAACTAAACTGCTTTTTCTCCACCAGAAATTGAACTGACTTAACAATGGATAAAAGCTTATTATTCATCTAAAATTGGTGTTGAATAAAAAGAAAGTCAGAGCCTCCTTTCACCATGTTTGGGAATGTGATCCACTCAGCCCATAAAACTAATCACTGACAGTGTCTCTCATGCCCTGAAAGTGAATTCCAGGATTCAGAATGACCTGACGTTGACCTCTCACTCAACACATCAAGCAAAAATGTAAATTAATAATACATAATTTATACTATTCAGTTGTCCAACAAAACATATAGGAAATTCCCATTTAGATGAAGAAGGAATGCTCAGATGTCTGAATTGAAAGGGAGCTTACCCGAGAGCAGAAGGTGCCCTGTAAAGAGGCCACGCCGACGTCTGTGAGAACAGCACACTGAGAAGGGTCAGAAGCACAAGGAGCTGGGCCTTATTTCTGGTGTCCATTTCTGTGCCTCTAAAGAGAGAATCACCTTAGTTCTTCCAACCACAGATGTCACCAGCAAGGTAATTCTGAGTGCCTAGCAGTAATTTTCAATGGCTCTTGAAGAGTTTGTAAAGAGTAATTTTCCTCTTGTAGAAAGAGATAAATTGCAAGATGATACATTCAAAAATCAATATTTCTCTCAGTGACAGGTACTTGAATAAAAAGTAGAATCCTTTTCACCTGCTGTCTGGGCACATGGTTGGCCCCAGTATCTATTGAATGCCATACTTCTATAGTGCTGGAAATAACCCTGGGGACAATCTTTTCATAACAGGGCTGTACCACCCAGGCTTAGTGTATTTTTTGACGAAGGAAACAGCTTCAAGACATTGATTTTCTTCGCTTTAAGATTTCAGTATCTGATTAATATAAGACTGGGGTATCATCTATTTAATAATTCTTCTGCTCGTGTTTGTACAAATGTATAAATATAATATGTATATATACATATAATTTTTTAAAAGATTTTGGATCTACATTACTTTTTCCTCTTTCAATTGTAGATATTACTGGAAACTTATTTCCTTACACCTGAATTTGAACATCTTAACTCAGTAGTGAATATTAATACTCAAAATATCACTGAATCATATATTGTCACTGAAATGAATTTTTCCATCAAAGGAAAATATATGTTAAAAGCAAAACTTGCATTTCTTGCATTTAATCAACTTACACATTTCATTTCTAGTTTCTAGATTAAAAATTTAGGAGTTCAAGGTCTGTTTCTCTTGCTGCCTATAAAAATTACAAAATTTAAACTTAAGGCAAAAATTAAATGCATCTTAGATTCACCTAACCAACATATGAAATAGGAAAAAAAAAAGCAGTGTAAAAATAAGTTGAAAATTTCAAAAGCAAATGTGCCCACTGAAATTTTCAGTCAAAAATCTACATACAAGTAAACTTGATTTGAATGAATTATTTTTGAAAATCAGTATTCAGTAAAAGAGCAAGCAGAGTAAAGCATCTTACAAACAAAAGAATTCAGAAAATCTATCTATATGAGAGAAATTGAAGTATTTCTATCCTTACCAGGTGACTTGAGAAACTTGTCTTTTTGCTATTGCAAAAGCAGAGCACTATCAAATTCTTTTCAATAGAGAGAAAAATTCAGTATGTTGTAAGAAAAGTTTCAGAGGCAGGAGGGAAAAAGAAGAGGAAAGGTAAAGTTTTCACTTACCTTGCCCACTCGTGCTCCCCAGGAGCTGCCTGTTCTGGTTTGTTTTGGAGCTGTCTTAGGTGCTGAAGTCCTGGGAGTAAGAGGAAGGCTCCACCAGTTCTCTGCCCTTAGCAATGGCTAAGGGTTGGCTGTTACTGCCTGCTGGTGCTTCTCACTCTACCCTGACCAGCATTTCAAAGCCCATCATTTTATAGGGCTTATACTTGGGACTGAGCAATCACAAAGCGCTCTGAAAGACGTCACAGTATGACGGCCATGGGATGAATAGTGCTTGAAGTTCTTACTTAATTGTCATTATGTCTAATTTATATAAGTTTATAGTGAGTAACTTCAAGATGTAAGATAAGAGGAAATTTACTTTTGTTTAAACAAACAAAGTAGCAAGCTCAATGTGAAATGTTTTAACCTTTACTTAATTGTAGTGAAATAAGAAAATGATTGTAGTGTTATAGCCATGGCCACTGGGATTCCTTCAGAAAATAAAGACTTCATGTGTAGAAACAAATGCAGAAAGCAACAAACACTTATGTTCATTATGCTTATAAATGTGTAATTATACTTTATTACCTAATATCAATTCTGTTAATATTTTTAATTTGTATGCTATTCATATAGATCCAGATTTAATCTTTCTTGAAATCTATCCTAACTTTAAAAGCTCTAGAGATAACTTTCACCTTTCTATTATTACATTTCCTTTTTGTTGAAACTAATCCCAAGATAAATGTTTCAGAAAGTCTCTAAGATAGTAAGATATACACGCTGTTGTACAAAGCAGTAGAAGTAGTGCTATTTCATATTTGTATAGAAAGCAGTAGAAGTAGTGCTATTTCGTATTTGTATAAAAAGGCACAATTCCCAATGCACTTTTACATACACTGTGTCAAATGATCCAAAAAATAAATTGTTGTCAGACTATATACCTCAAGGAATTTAATTATCTTTTCTTTTTAAAGGTTTTCCTCATCACTTATATAAGTCTTTGCATAATGTAGAATTAGTTTTCTACCCTCACCCCCAATGCACACACACATACTCAAACCAGTTTGGAACATCTCTGATTCAATCACTTGACAGGTGGCTTCAAATAATTAGTTGAAAAACATTTATGTAGTCCTTTGATAAATACTTCACTGCTATTTGTGGATTTGTAACTAAAGGTAGCTTAGTACGCATTCAATCAGAGTTTAAGGTAAAAAATGCAGCCACATGAAAAATTTCCTAAACAACAGAGTAAAATGTCATTTTTCCTTTTGTGTTAAAGAATTTCTGCCATGTGTATTATTTTTACATTTTGTTTGTAAGTTTCATAAGAAAGAATGACTTTACAGTCCTCTTTCTTCTACTTTAAGATTTTAGTATCTATTTGCTTCATTCAAAGTCAGACTGATCCAGTAAAAGACTATCCTGCTATGCTTAATCATATTTTCTAATCCAGTTACCAGAAAAATTAAATGAATTAAATTTCAAAATGTCTGGAAATTTGTTTCCCAGTTGACAGCTCTGACTTAAGCCAGAGTTCCTGTGGCTTAATTCCAGGAAATCTTTTTTTACCTGATTATTACAAACTAGAGGTTGAAATGGCTCTCATATGGAATTTTTTTATCCTTAGCTCTTCATCACCCAATTCTTAGTGAATCAATTTTATTTAAGAGCAGCAACGGCAAAGCAACTTAATTGAGGGTCACAGACAAATTACTGCTGAATGATAAGAAGAAAAATTTTAAACATAAAAGATGTAAAGCTGATTATTATTTGGCTTAGGCAAGCACTTAGCATTTACAAAGAGTAACTATAGTGGCTTTTTTCAATAGAAAAGACAGTTGCTTCTATTATAATAATAATAAACTAAAATAAAAAGAAATAATTCAATTTTATTACCTCTGAATAAAAGTAAACTTAAAGAACTGCATTTTCTCTTACAAATTTAAACTAGAAAGCAAAACAATTTGAAAATGGAACCATAGCACCATCTGCAGGTTCAAAGTTTTAATTCACAGATTTTATAAAATTGTGTTTATTTTTTTCTTTTCTTTCAAGGAAATGAATTGTAAACCAGAGGTCCTTTAACCGGCTTAACTTATGGATGCTTACAGAAAAAATAAACATAAAAAAAAGTACTGCAGTTGAATTTATCCTGAATTCTCGGTTACCATAAAACTTAGTAAATAAATACAAAAATACAAATGTGAATTTGCTCTTTAAATCTGTCTTTTCCGTACTTTGACATATTCTTCCATAATTTGCCTACATTTCTGGCAACGTTTATTTTTGCCTTACGCCTTCTTAGTAAAGTGGTGTTTGTAATAAGGGGAACTATAATTCATTTGTATGGGTAGAAAAATCTTCAAGATCCTTCTTTTACAGATAAGTAAACTGATCTCCAGAAAGTTTCAGTAATTTTTGCCACTCAGGTGGTTAATAATAAATACGAGACTGGAAGATAGACTGTCTGATTTTGAGTCAGCACTCCTTCAGTTTAGAATTGGTAATATTCTGTAATTGTTACTATCACCATTTTGATGCTAGCAGGTCAGATATGGACATTGACAGCTCATAAAAATATTGGCCTCTCCTCTCCTCTTTTTCACCAACAGAACCAAGAGCAGGGAAATAAAACTGGCATTCTAAATTCAAAGGTAGTGGATGCAAGGGAATTAGATGGAAGGGATTTTTAAGCTCAAGATATTAGCAGAAATCCAAATTTGCCTTTTTTTCTTTAGTGCAATATGCTAATAGAGGGTCCATATTCTTCTTATGGATTAAATGCCTAAGCTTATGCTCTTCTGCCTCTTTGTATGATGGTTTTATCTGCCTAATTTCCCCTGTTTCACCTCCAGTCCTGAGACCTAGCCAGTGTCTACCATGGTAATCCTGAGTGGGTGAGTCTAGATCAGAGGTCTGGAAACTACAGGCTGTGAGCTAAATAGACTGACCCCTCTGGGTTTTGTTTGTTTGTTTCTTCATTAATTTGTTTTTGTTTGTTTATGTCTTTCAAGCTAAGAAGGGTGTTTATATTTTTAAATGGTTAAAAAAATTAAATGAACTTTTTGTGACACATGACAATTATATTTTATTATTTTATTTTATTTTGAGATGGAGTCTCATGTACTCTGCCATCCAGGCTAGAGTACAGCAGTGCAATCTTGGTGCACTGCAACCTCTGCCTCCTGGATTCAAGCGATTCTTGTGCCTCAGCCCCCAGAGTAGCTGGGATCACTGGTGCGCACCATGTTGGCCAAGTTTTGGTCTGGAACTCCTGAGCTCAAGTGATCTGCCCGCCTCAGACTCCCAAAGTGCTGGGATTACAGGTGTGAGCCACCTTACCTGGCCAAAACTTATATATAATTTAAACATCAGTGTCCACAAATAAAGTTTTATTGGAACATAAAACATTTCATCATATATGTATTCTCTATAGTTGCTTTTGTGCTACAACGGCAAGGTTGGATAGTTGCAACAAACTGCACAGCTCTCAAAGGTTAAAATAAGTACTATTTGGTCTTTCACAAAAAACGTTTTTCAATCCTCTAGATCCTCCTCTTTGGTAGATATTTAAGATGACATGTTTGCTTTAATATTCTTAAATCCAGTATCTTTCAATAACTTGTATTAGGAAATACACATTAGTGTATATATATTTTATATACCTAATGTATAATGTATTATGTGCTGTATATATGTATATATACATAAATAAATATATCCTATACAATATATTATACATGTATGTATGTATAACATACAGAATGTATACATACATTTAATATACATGTATACTTTTACTAAAAGTATACATTTGCATAAGATGTATATACAAACGTATATTTGTATAGCATATTAAAAGTTTATATATTTAAAGCATATATATTAGAGTATATATAAACACTTTCAATTCTTTTAACTTAGAAAATTTGAATTTATTTTCAGGATTTTGTATTCTTGTCATATTAGTGATTTGATGAAAATAATGTTACAAAAAAGGTCAATTTTCCCTTTAAAGTTACCTATTAGAATTCATTCTGGAATCTAAAATTATATCAGCAAATATAAAGAAAAACAAGTAATGATCTAAATATGATTGAGGACAACTTCTCCCTTAACTCCAGAACCTTGTTATCTGTCCCACTTACTGATGCTGAGAAGTTTAGAGAAAATTATTCCTTTGTCTCAGAATTTTCTTGCTTCAAATCGAATTAGATGTAGAAAGAATAATGTGTAAGTGCTGCAAGTCATTTGAACTTTATTAGGGTTGTATTTATCAGATGATTTCCTGAAAATAGATTTCAAAAAGAAGGCTGTAGAGAAATCACAAGAACACAAAATACTAGGATGTGGAAGTTGAAAAATAGAGTATTGAAGATTTTAAAACCAATTTTATCTACTTCACAATGTCATCTCTTACATATGTGTTCCCCCACCACGTAGAGTAGTTCTCCCTTATCTATAGTTTCTCTTTCCGTGATTTCAGTTACCCATGGTCAACAGCAGTCTGAAAATATTAATGGAAAATTCCAGAAATAAACCATGTATTCATTTTAAATTGCGTGCCATTCCAAATAGCATGATGAAATCTTCTGCCATCCTGCCCATTCCAGTCCGGGATGTGAATCATCCCTTTGTCCAGCATATCTATGTTGTCTATGCTACCTCCCAGGTAGTCACTTAGCCAGTTTGTTGACAGATGGAAAATATATGGTTTATATAGGGTTAGGTGCTATCACCGGTTTCAGGCATCTGTCGGAGTGTTCGGAGATGATTGTACACATTTCATGTAACCAACCTTTAACTTAATCACACCCTCTGTTTACTGTATGGATCAAATGAAAAACAACTATGTCTAATTTCTGGCTTTTAACCTTAAGAAAGGTGCAGTCTAGATGTTAGAATGAAGATTTGGCAAGAATATTTTCTGAGTGAGTTCTTATGGCCCCTCTACCACTACATCTTTTCTCCATAGGCCAGGGAAGCACCTCTGAGATGGGGAAGCTGGTGTGAGTTTATGGTAGAGTGGAAGGGGTGGATGACAGAACCCTGTGTTATCAAGTGTAGGGACTGAACAATAGAGGTTAACTTGGCTTCATTTCACATCTGGTTGACATAAGACAAAGCAAATCATGGAGAAACACTCTGGATAATGGTACAGGAGACAAACCTGGATGACAGTTGCACACCCTGCTTGGGAAAACCTGAAATGCCATCCAGGGAACAAAGAGTGGAAAGGGCCTAGCAAGGGACAGGTTTTAAACAACCTACCAAGAGCCAGTGTGGGTGTCCACACCCAGGGACCAGATGTCACTGAATATTTCAATCAATGACAGCCAGCCCTAGATCATCTCCGAAGTGACCAGAGGAAGCCTCACAGGTTTCATATTGCTCTGTCCTCCCTCAGAACCTTAGATGCTGCTCTGAGGGAAAAGAGGAGACAAATCCCCTTTCCAAATGTGGAAAGACAAAATTTGAAATGACAGAAAATCTGAAATGACAGAATTTTAAATCTGAAAAGTATTGCCTTTACCTAGAAATGATTAAGTTAAACTTTTTTTCCCCCTAGACTTGGAGTCTCTCTCTGTAACCCAGGCTGGGAGTGCAATGGCACAACTGTAACTCACAGTAGCCTCCAAATCCTGAGCTCAAGTGATCCTCCTGTCTCAGCCTCCCATGTCGCCAAGATTACAGGTGTGAGCCACTGCACCTGGCAGAGGTAAACATTTTTAAAAACAAATTTTTATGTTCATTATATTCTGTGGCCTGTGAAAATATATACTCACTGTTACTTTACAAATGGCCTTGAATAGTGTATGGTCATGGTTTGCCTGGGAAGAGCCTGCTAGGGACCCTATACCCTACTTAGTGTTAAAACCAGTTTGAAAGAGGCCCTGGGACGAAAGCTTGGTAACTTTGAGCTCTGTCCTAGAATGGAGCACGGGGGCAAGATGGAGGCCTGCCCTGACCCTGGAGGCCGCAAGTCTCACTCCCTCTCTTTGTTCTTCAGTTGTTCTAGCTGGTCTCCAGTTTTGCCATCTGGTTCCTCACCTTAGGCTTCTCCAACCCATTCTGTGGACCTAATGCTAAGCCTGTTTCTTTCAGTTTGCCTCAGCCCTAGAGGACCTCCCAAGAGCCCTGAGTTTCGGCTTACTCTTGGGCGAGATCTGACGCCACAGGCTCTCCCCCTAGCTCCTGCCTCTGCTGGGCACCCTCTCTGCTCTTCTCCACTGTTTTTGCTTCCTTGAAGGTGACCTTTATGGACTACATCTTCCACACCCTGGTCCTCTGGCTGCTGGCTGGGCTCAGCAAAAAGAGATGCGCTGGTTGGAAATGAAAGGACCAAAGAGGAGAGAAAGAGAGCTCTGGGTATTTATTCCCCTAGGCCATGGCTTGGAAGAGGCTACATTCCTCCGACAAGATCCAGTTTCTGTACGGTGGCCTCTCTCCTGCAGCCCTAGAGGGGCCAACGGCTTCCTGCTGAGGCTCATTCATGGATTACTTGCTACCTCACTACTTCTACCTCTTTATTAAACTCTCCTCAATTCTACCTCCTTATTAAACTGTCCTCAATTCTTCTTTGAAAAGAGCCTTCGGAGTCCTTCCTGGACCCTTCCTGTTGTATTCCCACTCCCACACCCAATATTTAATTTTAGGATTGGATAGCTTCAGAAGGCCTGCACGTTTTAAAATTTTTGGTAGTTTTCATTTGAGTTGGAAGAATTCTTAAAATAATCAATGTGGGAGCTTGGAGGAAGGGCCTCCTAGCCCCAGGCAGGTCTGTCCAATTGGTGAACAATTGATTTTTGAAGACTAGCTGAAACACAAATACATTAGAAGTGCATTCAGACCCTTGACGCTCCTCCAGTCCCTCCAGGAAAAGAAGCTGGATCCTTTGCTGACACAATTCCAGAGAAAAGGTCAATGTGCTGCCAGAAGCCAGACACCAAACCATCATGGGGTCTTTGTGAGGAGGTGTAGAGTAGCCTTGGGAAGGAGACTTGAGGCAAACTGGGCCTTGTGTCTCCAGGGCTGCTGGCGCCTGACCCTCAGGAAAGAAACTCCCTCTGTCAAGGAAGCAGGAGCTGCAGCTATTTGATAAGCTTTTAAAATCACCATTCTTCTTAATCATCATTCTAATATCCTGTATCTGTAGTCACTTCCCTGTACTTCCAAGTCTGGAACACTAATGTTTTCATTTCTGACTCATAAAACCATCATTTTCAGCTAGAAAGAATTTAAGGTAATTTAGTCCTGTCACTTTGTTTTGAGACATTTTAGCAACTTCATAACTGAAAAGAGGCAAGTGACTTCCAACGAGTAACGGAGCTGAGATCTGGACCTTTCACCTTTCTCTTCAAGTGGGTTGCGAGGACAGCAAATTCAAAACCCACAGAATAGAGCATGGAGAGTGGGGAGGGCGGCGTGGTTGTCTTGCTGCTGTGACCCTCTGGATTTACCGGGATGCTTGAGCAATGTGTAGTGATGATGTTAACAGGTAGTTCAATCGAGTGATTTACATTTGCTTGGAAATAGTTCTTATCCCCAAATGACAACCAAAAGAAATGTTGCTGAGATGCACCCTAACGGGGAGTCGCTTCCTAGGTCCACACTCCTTTCTGTGGCTGCAGTGCCTCTAGGGTGTCTCAAAGAAATCCCACGCAAGAGCCGGGCGCAGTGGCTCATACCTATAATCCTAGCACTTTGAGGGGCTGAGGCAGGTGGATTACTTGAGGCCAGGAGTTCAAAACCAGCCTGACCAACATGGCACAACCCTGTCTCTACTAAAAATACAAATATCAGCCAGGCGTGGTGGTGCATGCCTGTGTTCCCAGCTACATGGGAGGCTGAGGCAAGAGAATCAAGCAAGAATCGCTTGAATCTAACAAGCAGAGGTTGCAGTGAGCTGAGATCATGTCACTCCACTCCAGCCTGGGTGACAGAGCAAGATTCTGTCAAAAAACAAACAAACAGAAACAATCGAAATACCATGGAGGGAAAGAGAGAAAGCCACTTTTTCTGTCAAAATAGGGCTGAGTCTAAGTACTAGACAGAGAAGGCACAGGGTGCTTCTTTCTTCTCTGCATTCACAAGGACTATTCTTGGCATTTTTCTTAGTAAGGAAATGAGAAACTCTTTTTGCAGTCATCAGAGTTTCTAGAAACAGATATCCATGACCTCTTCCTCTGACCATCATACTTATGTGTATAAACAGGTATCAACGACCTCTGCCTCTGACAATCATACTTACACGTATACAATCATACGTTACGTGTGATGGGGGAAATCAATGTGGGACTTCAAGTTCTTTGGATGACAAAACTGAGAATCCACTAAAGAAGGCCCGCCCTCCATTCTCCCTCTCCTGTGCAACTTCTACAGACTCAAATAGGGTTCCACTAGCTCCAACCTTTTTTCTTCCAAGCTCTCTTCCATAATGCAGCTAAAGTGATCTTCCCCCAAAATTTCTCTAATCATATCATTCACTTGTGTAAAATCTTTCTATGGTTCCCCATTGCTCTTGAAGGAAACGGGCTTGCAAGCCTGGATCGCGCTATTCTCATCAATGGCCCCTCGTTGTCCCCTCCCCATCCACCCGCAATCTATTCTCAGCCACTTAGAACAACTTTCAGGTTCTCAAAAGTACCGTATTCTCCCATGTTTCTGGCTTTTCACACATACCATTTCCTCCCTCAGAAACACCCACTCCAATCTCTTTTTATCCTTCGGGTCTCAGCTTACAGTAGAACATATTTTTCCAGGAAGACTGTAACCCATTCTCCCATCAAATTTGGGTGAGGTGCTGTGTTTTTGGGCTCTCGTTTAACTCCGTATTTCCCCCAGCTTAACACTGAGCATGTTGGATCATTACAGTGTATGCCATATCCTCCACTGCCAGACACTTTTAGCAAGCAAAAGCTTGTTGCTGTCAGGTAATAGGTGCTCAGTAACTACTTCAGATAAGAGAATGAAAGAGATTGAAATTGTGCTTATTTCAGCTCTATTTGATTTGGACCTCAAGTCTTTTAAAAAAACTTTTATTGTTTTACTTTTCAGTTCTTTTGGTCCAGTGTTCAATACTTCTTTCCCATCCTCAAATAACACTTAGTCTTAGTACAGGATGGCTATTACTCAAATCCTACCAACTTTGTTTTTAAAGATTCCTCAGCCATGTCTATTTTTTCTCTAGAGCTGAGTTTCATTCAATGATGGTTGTTTTCTTAGTCCTTTAAGTCATCTGAATAATGCTTGATTCATATATTGGGATGTATTTTTAAATGCATGAATGTTGGTCTAGGTCTTGTTAGAAAAATAGTGTAACTTCACAAAAGAAAAGGGAGTATTTTCTATTAAAAAAAATCATACAGTTTTTAAATTCTATGTTTCATTACCCCTCTAGAATGCCTTTCTAGCCTTGTTTTTATTGCATTTTATCTGTATTTTTTGTGATAATATAATTTACAGCACACTTACGTAATCAATTGATTTAATGATGCCTCTTACTGAAACCGTCTTTTGTATCATTATATCCCCAATACCTGGTACATTAGAAGTTGCCCCCAAATGAGTGCTGATCAGAATAAATATTCAAAGGTGGAAAAGTGGGAAGGTTTTTGTTTTTGTTTATTTTTGCAGCCAGTATTACTTAATCTTAATGTTGAATCTCCTCCTTTTTGCTGAAGCAAAAAGAAAACAATCTGGAAATGTTCTTAAGTGAAAAAGGAAAAAGAATTCCAATTAATGTTTTTAACTTTAAAGCCTTTAGAGTAATTCCAGGATCTAAAATCTCCACTTCACTCAAAAGCAAAGGGGTTCTATTTAGACTGTTTAAGAGTTTTCCTTAGCACAAATGGACATATTAGATGTCAAAACTTCATAGTCACTTTACCTAGACTGGAAACATTGCCAAAGTTGGGATTTTTTTTCTTTGTTCTATGAAATAATTTCAAGTCAATGCATCACACTAGGGAAAAATTATTCAGCAATTCACTGTTCTTAGAACCTTGGTACACTTATGCCGCCCTTTTTCATTTCTATAGCTCCTATACATTTATCACAGGAAAAAAAAGTGACTGGGGTTTTCCCAAAACTCCTCTCTCAGCTTCGTTAACTGTCTTTATAAACTTGACCTATAAAGACCTTTCAAAATTAACTTCATGTTTCTTAAATTATTCTTATTAAGAATGTGCTTATGGCTAAAGAAAAATAGATCTATAAATCAAATGTAACTAAATATGCTGTAAATTTTTGTATAAAAAATTAGTTTTTCAAAAGTAAAAAATAGTTGCCCTTTTGTTCTCACTTCCTAGCAAGAGGGCTCCATCTAAAAAGGATTTCATCTGGGAGAGGTGTACTTGTTTAAAACAAACTGGAGCCTCTTTTGGAAGAGAGTAACTCACTGAAATGATGTCAACTAATTATGCATTTACGTCAGATGTATACTTTAATTTCCATCACTTCATAAAAGTTAGAACTATTTTATTCTTATTTTTCAAGTTTAGATTTCTATTTTTGTACAATGTCTACTTTTGGTTATTTAAGGCTCTTTTGTCAGTTTGCCAAAAATTCTATATGATTAAACAGTAAGAAGCAAATTTCTAAGCACTTTCAGAAAGTGAAATGGAAATTATCATGCTTTTTTGATAGGAATAATGATTATAATATTTCAGGCCAGGTGCAGTGGCTCACGCCTGTAATCCCAGCGGTTTGGGAGGCCGAGGTGGGCAGATCCCCTGAGGTAGGGAGTTCAAGACCAGCCTGACCAACATGGAGAAACCCCATCTCTACTAAAAATACAAAATTAGCCAGTCATGGTGGTACATGCTTGTAATCTCAGCTACTCAGGAGGCTAAGGCAGGAGAATCGCTTGAACCTGGGAGGCAGAGGTTGCGGTGACCCAAGATTGTGCCATTGCACTCCAGTCTGGACAACACGAATGAAACTGCATCTCTCTCTCTCTCTCTCTCTCTATATATATATATACACACACACACACGCACACATATACAGATATATATATATATTAAAAATGTTTAAGAAGGAGTCTGTATTTTTATATTTTTAATTTTTTCTTCTTACTCTGAGTCAAGAATTCTAAAGAGAAAGAAACTTGGAAGTGAATATAAACACCTTCCTCAGATAGATGAACAGCCAGTTGGATTCAATTTTCACCAGACTAAAGAGTTACATACAAATAAATGAAACTGCCTAACAACTTAGTATTTTTAAAAACATAGACTTGAATATTTATCAAATTTATGACATTAAAAATATTTAAAATTTCAAGTAAAATAAAAAAATGCAAAGGAAATTATGGGTTTACTCGAATACATGTACATGTACAACTTCTGTTTAAAAATATTAAATTTAAAATGGAAAAAGACACAGAGGGAACCCTTGAAGAAAATATAACAGAAAGTTAATATTTTCCAAACCTAAAGCATTCATTACAAATTGGTAATAAATATTAAATGCCTAAAAAAAGGACAAACAATATGAATAGAAAATTCATGCAATACAAACTTAAAATGATCAATTAACATAGTTAAATGTTCCATCATAAATTGTTGCCCTTCATCAAAAATGAAAGAGGCTTAAGTTAAAATTATGGAAACTCTCATGTCGCAAAATTTTTAAATTACCTTTATTCATTCTTTGCTGGCAATGTGGTACATCAATCTATATCAAAATCATTAAAAATATTCACAATTTAAACCAATGATTCTAGCTCTAGAAAACTATGCTAAGGAAGTAATAAAAATAATCCTAAAACAAAAAAATTTTTAAAAAATTTAGAATAGTTTTATTTTTAATAGTGAAAAGGTATACTATTCATTGCAGATTATAATTTATTAAAATATTCTAAAAACTACTTATTGTAGAATATTTTAATAAATTATAATCTCCGATCGATATAAAATAATGTAGCCATTTTTTTTAGGGAAACTATTTGGCAATGAAGAAACCACTTCTAGTGTTAAGTGTAAAGAGAAATATAAAACTCCCAATATAATTTTATTTTTTTAAAAAGTATCCTTCGTGTATTAAAAAAAAGGCCTAAAAATAAACCTCCAAAATGTTAACAGGAGCTGTATTTTGGATGAAGCCATTGATAAAATTTTCTCTTTTTCATTCTTTTCTGTATTTTGCAAATTTGTATTTTTATTTTGAGCTGTATTTAATTGAAATACCTTTGTTTCTAAAAGACTAGAAAAACTGTAATTGTGCCTTATATTTAAAATTCTGTGATGCATTATATATTTTTTATCAACATGGCTTTAAAAACAAAACTAAATTTTGTTCTGACATGTTAATTACATTTTTTTCTTTCACCATTAAAACGATAATGTCTCACACATTAGTCCAAACTTCTGAATACTCAACAAATGGTAGCTAAATGTACTAATCCATTTGGGTTATTTGCTTTGTTTCTTTTAAGCACACACTATGTGCTGGGAAACACTGTAAACTTAAGGATTAATTTACATTATCTCACTTGATCTCAACAAGTCTATGAGGTAAGCGTTATTCACTCCATATTCAGCAGGCAAAAAAATATGGTATAAAGAAGTTAATTAACTGGCACACAGTCATCCAGTTAATGAGTGGAGGAGCCAGTATTTGAAAGGTAGGAATTCCATTAACGGTTGGTGAAATCCTGAAAACCTCTAGTGAAAACCTAGGAACTTGTCAAGGAATTGGCAATGTCCACTGGAAGATAAAAATCACAATATTAAGGAAAGAACAACAAAATAATTGTAAGTTTACTAAAATATAGCTATTTCCATTTTCTCCATATTTCCTTTCACAAGTATACATTTTAATTGCTGAAATTGTAATAGATGTTAAACATGTCTACAATATATGTTCAACATATGTCTATATATGTTGTTAAATATATGTCTATGATAGTTGTTAATGCTGTTTTTCCTTGACATTTAAGCAATTTCCATGATTTTACAAAATTTTTATAATTATTTATATTTGTGTTTATATAGCTGTCTTTATGTCCCTTGATATAAGACCTATGGTTTTCCCCACTAATGTTTTCTTATTTTCTGTTACAAATAAAGATACTCTAGATGTCTTCATGAATATGGCTTTCGGCTTTCTTCAAATTATTTCATTGGGATAAATTCTTAGAAACAGAATTGCTATGTCAACTGGTTCAAACAGTCATAAAGCTGGCTGGAGAAACTGAGAGAGGAAAATAAATCACTTAAATAAACCCTCTTAATTTTGTACAAGTGAAACAATACTTCCTACACTTCAACAGCCACTGGCTAAAAGAAGAGATACAGCTATTATATTAGCTGCTCTGTACGCCTCTTCCTTGTGAAACCTTAAACAAGATATGGATTATACCAGGTCTTGAAAGAGCAGTTACTAATTTCTAGTAGTAAATAAGAGGGGTTTATTCTTTCTTTCACAATAACTTGCTCTTTTATGACTTAATAGCATTTTGAATGAAATAGACGATGCCTTGTTCCTCTCCTAGATCCCTTTTACAGCGTGGAGAGTGAACATTTCTTCATAAGCAAGTAGTATGATCATATTATCGTACATAGAAGGAGCATAGTGTAATGGCTAAGACAGGAGCTCTGGAGCTGCACTGCCCTTGCTTGAATCCCAGCTCCACCACATAGATACAGTATAAGACCTTGTGCAAGTTATTCAATCTCTCTGGGAGACTTTAGAAATAGATATAGATATCTCCAATATTTTTCTTAATATACAATATATAATACTAAATCTTAACTCATATATAAACACATACATACATAAGAGGCATAGTAATTTTATCCTCATGATCTAGTCAAGACCTTAAGAAACTTCTGCCCCAACTCTGTATTGCCAGAAAAAAAAAAAATCTTTTAATTTATTTATAGCTAACAACCCCATTCACAAGGTACCTCATTCAGTTAAAGAGAAGTACATTTTGAAAGCAATTTATCTTAGCATATTGTTCCAGGAAATTACATTGCTCAAAGCCAGACAGTCTATGAGTGACTTACTCAACTCTTTCTTTTGTATTATTCAAGATAAGCTTTTGGTTATACCTGCTTTAAAAATACTTGTGTTAAACTTATTAACACACTGCATGATAAAAATGCAAAGTTTCATAATTTCATTTGGAACGTTCACAACATCATTTTCTGTTAAGATCTATATCTTTCCTAGGAATATACACCGTGCTTACTTCCAAGCATATATGAAGCCAGGTTCTCTACCAATTAGCACTAAATCAGCATCTCAACTTTCTTAAGAGGAAGTAAAAACCACCCTTGTTGACTGATTCTTAGAGCTTATGTTTTTATTCTTTAACGTGTCATACAGAATTGTTTTATTCCGAGAAGTAGGCATGGAGTACACTCTCAAAACTAAAGATCATGCATGTTCATGAATTTCTTTTTTTTTTTTTAAAGATATTAATAATGGACGTGCAGCCTATTCTTTTCCCTCAACCTTTTCTAAGGCAAAGTTTCTTTGTTAAAAACTGCAAACCCTGTTTTCAGAAAAATGCATCCATGGCCATATACACCCACCGATGTACACAATTTACAGGATTCCTAGAGCTCTCTTTCAAAATTTATCAATTCCCTTTGGGGTCTTGAACCTGGTCAGGAAGTTCTCTCCAGATACCCTTACAGGACCATGGAAATGAATCCTGCCTCATTGATATGGTGGGGTTTGCCTCAATAGGATTATTTTCACTGATTTTTTTTCTGTCATGATGACAACTCCCTAAATTAAGACACACCCCCATAAAATTCCTTACTGTATTTATCCTAAGGGTATTACTTAGCAATTTGTTCATTGCATCACATAGGATCCTTTTTATGATAAAATTCAAATATTGTTAGGACCTAAAATCAGAACTCACTGTGCTTCTCTGGAATGAAAAATTTGTCTTTATCTTATGAGCACTGTGAATATGTATCTGTTCCTATTCCTTTCATTAAGTGCACAGCTAAAAAGCTAAGAGCTAAATCCATGGCCCTTTGCTGGTTTTTATGATGCAAGACTCTTTTTTTTAGCACTAACCTTATTACTGGCTCCACCTTACTTCCCCTTGGCCCCAACTCTATCACCTACTTTATATTTATGTTATCTTGTTTAGAGACCCTTTTATAAAAGTTGTATAACAAGGCAAAGGGGAAAGAAATAAAAGATGGAATGAAAGAATAAAGGGCTTTTTAAAAAACTGCTATATTCCTTTACATTCAATTTCATTCAAAGTAAGCAATTCATCCATGGCTATACCACCCTGAATGTGCCTGATCTCATCAAAGTAAGCAATTAATTAAATACTTAATTCTGAAATTAAGTAAATAGTTAAATATTTAAAATTTTCTATTTCAAATTGTTATAATACTTTAGAAATTTTATATTAAAACAGAAAAGAGTAATAAAAATTATTTCATCAATTTGTGTGATCCATTGGTGATTGCAAAAATCTCAATTGCCAAAACTTCTAAACTTTAGAATGCATGAGGTAAGCATATTTGGAGTTCCTCTTCACCTCTATTTAGACATTTTGTTTACCTCTAAACATCAATATCCATGGATATAACTAAATGGTTAATATAAATGTAGTGACAGAATTCATCATTTGGTGATCCAATTCAGTAGCAAGAATTAACTCTAGACTACTTAAGTTATTAATAAAAAGTATCTACTAGGAAAACTTCAACTTTCAATATTACTACCAAATAAGATCTTACTTATTATGAAATATCCAAAGGTTCTATTAATTCAAACCAATACGCATTTATTTCTTAATAAAGGCTCACTTACCAAAAAGTTTATCTATTTATAATATTTACAGCTTTGAAATAAAGACAATCTTCTCCTCCAGTTCTTTCAACAATGCTAAACATTTTTGCCTTTTTAGCATTTGAGCCTCCTCTCTACCTGCTTTACAAAAAAAATTCGATGGTATCCTTATAATTTACACCCTTCTTTGTACATTTTCTTCTCCTATTAAAGAGTCTTATTCTTTTATGTGCTTTAGAAACATTGGAGATAAATTTCCCTTTTAGAAACCTTCTTTCAGCAGCATTACCTCATAAGCATTGCCTGATTTTATAAATCATCTGTAGATCAGGGATCTGGCATATGTTGTTTTATTTTAAAAAACAAATTTCCAGTAAATGCATTTTTCAGTTTACACTTAAGAAGTCAAAATGTCAAGATGACTCAAAAACAATACATTAAATTGCCAGTGAACTTTACAGATTTGATTTGGTAAAGATAGCACAAGATTCAATGAGACCGAGAGTCTACAATATGCCTGAGTGAGCAATCAGAGATCATTCAGGAAGATAACGTCAAAGGCCAGACCCACGCCACTTATGCAAATACCTTGGGGTGGAATTAACCTAATAGAATGAAACATTTTTCAGAAAAAAAAAATGTCAAAGCATGTGGGAAATGTTACTGAAGTGTCTTTTCCAATGAGAATTTCCATGAGGTATAATCTGTGGAAAAGCATGCATGCACATAGGGAAAGAAAAAGGACAAATGTGTCACTGCACACAGTTCCCACCTCTTGTTTCCACCAAGAAAGAACACTGCTCATGACTATGTTCCCTTCCAGGCAGGTGAATGGAAGTGTCTAAACACCAACATTGCAGTTTTGCCAAGCAACACAGTTGTCTTTAGTGTTTAACACACATGAGCATCTCCTCACTTCAGAATCTTTTAGGGAGGAATTTGAACCATAAGTTTTGCACTTAACCAGAAATAAGTTTAATGAATTCGGAGATTTATTCTGAAGAGTTGGAGGATTGAAATCCTTAGAATAATATAGTTACAGTTTTAAAACTGAAATATGATGTGGGAACTTTTTAACAATCAGTAGGAATTCCACAATCTGGTCTCACAAGGTATTTATGATTGAGGAAGAGTATGCTCTTAAAAGCAATCATCTACCTCTAAAGGAAGTCTTGAATCCTACATTTCATTTCATAGCATAAGAAAAGCAGAGACAGGAGAAATCACCACAGTATTCTGGTGAAGGACTGATAGACTCTCTTTTTAATTTTTAGGACCTGGCTCTTTATGCAAGTAGACTTTATATGTCAAAATGTTAACAAGCAGAAGCACTTCTGGAGTGATGGGATAAGGTCTTCTGAACATTTTCTCTGCCATAAAAACAGTGGAAATAAATGGCAAAAGAAAAAGCAACTTGTTAAGTACTTTGGAAATTAACCAAAGACTTGTGACAACCCCAGGAGCATTTATTCAAGAAAAGCAACTGAATTTTGTTAAGAACAGAGATCTAAGTGACATTTTAACTTGCCTAAGTCCTTGCACAAGTCCTTCTTGCCAGCTCCAAGGTAGCCATGAAAATCAGCAGGCTTATAGAAACCAACAGCCATTTAATAGTCATCAGAGAAGTCAAAATGGGTTAGAGCTTCTCAAAAAGCTCCATGCCTCAGCAATAGTCACTATTTGACCTGACTGGCAACTTATTGAAAACCTCATTCACAGGGCTTGTCTTTATATAACTTCATTCAGAGCTCACTAGGTGGAAAACTCCCTTTTTCCTCCAAGGCGCTTGTTAAAAACAATCAGCAGCAACTGTCTGATTTTGTAGCTGCATTATAAAGAGACACCAGTTGGAGTAAAAAGAGGCTGAGCAAAAAGTGTTTAAGAAAACCATGGAAGACCAGGCATGGTGGCTTATGCCTGTAATCCCAGCACTTTGGGAGGCCAAGGCAGGCAGATTGCTTGAGCTCAGGAGTTTGAGACCAACCTGGCAACATGGTAAAACCCCATGTCTACAAAAAAACACAAAAATTAGCCAGGAATGGTGGCAGGTGTCTGTCATCCCAGCCTCTCTGGAGGCTGAAGTGGCAGGATCACCTGAGCCCAGGAGGTGAAGGTTGCAGTGAGCCAATATCGTGCCACTGTACTCCAGCCTGGGTGACAGAGTGAGACCCTGTCTCGAAAAAAAAACACAAAAAACCACAAACAAACAAAAACAAAAAACAAAACAAAACAAAACAAAAAAATAAAAACAAAACCACACACACAAAAATAAAAAATGAAGTGTCTGTAGGAAAAAGCTCTGACATACTCCTGGGGATCTAGAAATCCACACACATGTGAAGGGCCATGCGTATGTCCAGGAAGGCTCTGAGAAAGCACTAATGTCTTAACTTTAGCTCACCTTACGGTTCTGCATTAAGAGCATCTATTCCTTGCATCTTCCATGTTCTGACAGGGGCTGACATTCCTTGGCTTGTGGCTGCTTCACTCCAAAATTCAAGATCAGAATTTCCAGAAATCTCTTTCTGTTCTATTTTCACATCACCTTCCCTTCTTTGTGTCTGTGCCAAATCTTCCTCTGCCTTTCTTATAAGGCCACTTGCTATAGTAAATAAATACTACACACTTATAATAAATCTGAATTATTTTGAATCTATATTTGAAAACTTTAGTTTTTAAAAAACTAATTTCAAAATTTAAAAAATTTTGAAATCACATTGTTCAAAGACTAGCTTAGAAAAGTTTTTCCCATGTAAATATTTAAATATTTATTTTTATTGCATGCCACTATTTCATTTTTTGTTTACATTCTTTATTCATTTTGAATTTATTTTGAATCAAAGAGACTTTTCTCTACAGCTAATTTTCTCCCAAACATTAATTAATCAATTGTTTTCATTTGTTGAAAATACCACTCCCATCATAACTAATTTCCCATATATGCCTAGTTCTATTTTAGTATTATTTATTTTCTTCTGTTGATTTGCATGACTTTTAATTTTTATTTTAGCTTTAAGACCAGTTTGATATCTGCTAGGCCAAGGATATTCTGTTACTTTTCTTTGTCAGAATTTTGATGACATTGTTTCTTATTTCCACATGACATTTTATCTTCATCTAAGTTAAAAGACAAAAGCAAATATAAAAAAGAAAGTCTGTATGTCAGGATTCTGGCTTTCATCACATTGAATTATAAATTAATTTGGGTATAAACTATCTTAAAATGCTACACTTCTTATCCACAAATAAGACAAGGCTTCCAAACTTACTCGTATATTCTTTTGCATCCTTCACTCTGTAGTTTGTTTTTTAAAGTCATTTCTGCAAACTAGGCCACATGGTGAAACCTCATCTCCTCAAAAAATATAAAAATTAGCCAGGTGTGGTGGCATGTGCCTATAGTCCCAGCCATTTGGGAGGCTGAGGTGGGAGGGTGTCTTGAGCCTGGGAGGCAGAGGTAGCAGTGAGCTGATATCGTGCCACTGCACTCCAGCCTGGACAACATGGAGATACCCAGTCTCAAAAAAAAAAAAAAAAAAAAAAAAAAAAAAAAAAAAAAAAAAAAGAGGCATTTTCTGGTGCTTACTCATGATGCTTTACACCTCATTCCTCATTGGGAGTGTGCTCTTCATTAACTTAAAGTAATATTCTTTGTCCTATTTCACATATTTCATCTTGACCAACTTTTTTTCATGCTAGGTACACACTAGCATACTTTTGCCTATCCTTTTACTTTCACATTTTCTGAGCCACTTCACTTTAGGCAAGATTTATTGACTTGCAGTTAGAATTTTGGATTGAAAAGAAGTCTTCTATCTTGTGTATATGTGTGTCTCATTGTATTTATTTTTATAAAGATTATAATCTATTTTAATTCTGATATCTTATGGTTTAAATTTTTGTTTTCATTATTATTTTCTGTTTCTACCATTTGTTGAATAACCTATGCTTTATTTGTCTACATGCCTATTTTCCCAAAAGAGATCTTCTATATTTAATTTCGCCAGCAGTTGCTAACATAGTTTCAGATAATATGCTTAGACACATATTTCTCAATTTATCAGCTTCAGAAATAAAGCAGTATGTATTGAATCCCTGTATTAGTTAGAAATCTTTCTGGCAAGTTATTGTAACCTAATCTAATGTTGTTTATATAAAAATGAAAATTTGATAAAATGCGATTGTGGTATCTAGTAGATTCCAATAAAGGTTTCATTACCTATGAAGGAAAGAGAGATATATCTAGACTTCAGAGACTGCAGGGACCAACGTAACTAAATGCAAGTCGGAATGCTCCCACTCGCAAAGTCCAATTAGCAAGAGTAAGGTCTGGTAGAAAGTGATTTTATTAAACAAAAGTAGCAATGGAGACATGGCCAGATTCCCATCCAAAGCAACCACTTCAATTGTGAAGGGCAAGGCAAGGACTTAAAAAGGGAAAACTTGATATGGATGGCATGCAAGACTTGTGCAGAGTATAATGTCTGTGTGTCTTGTTCCAGTGGCTATCTTGGGTCTCAGTCCACTGGGGAGCGTGGGCTAGTGTCGTTTCGACAATGGCCAAGTTGTTGAGTAACCACTTTGAAGTAATCTCTGGAATTTTGCACCTGAGTCCACATTTGGACTTTCTGTCTCAAGATTGGCCCCTGGAACTTCTAAGATGGCACATAATTAGATGCTAGCATACAGTTAGATAAATGTGAAGGGAGTATATATGGTGAGAAAGGGTGGAACGTGGAATCTATTTTAAGGCTAAGGAAAATGTCTCTGCAGTTTGCTGCAAGGTTATATCTTGAAATCCAAAAAAAAGAAAAATGCAAGTTTTAAAATGCATTTTGAAGTTAAGCTGCCTGGTTACACTAAGAATTTCAATGTGATTGGCACATCTACTTTTTCCTGCCTCTCTCTGAGGGCTAGTTTAATTCCCTTCTTTCCATTTTGAAGAAAGGGGCCTTTAAATTTTACTTTTTATAGTTTGAGCCATCTGGAAGATATTTGCCCGACTCTGTCTGGATCCCTACCCCAAAACACTTTGCAAAGGCCACTGGATCTACCCAAGTCTGCGATTTGCCCAGTTAGAATGTGGTGGAATCCCTTGTTTCCCTCAGACCCTTTTGGTCTGCTGAGCACCTGTGGTGTAGGTGCTCAGCAGATCACAAGGTTTGAATATGTAGGCTTGAATATTCAGCACACCAAGTGGGTAAAGCAGGGGGAGTCTGCAGTCTGAGTTTTGACTCTGCAGTTTCTTCCTTAATTTGTGTTTTTCTAACTGTGGCCAATTCCATCCTACTAGGAAACGTTCCTGAGTTGTGTGGCAGCTGTACCTTGGATATCAGCTGGGTTCTCTGCATTATACTTAGATGATTTGGTGATAAGACATTCAGCAAGCTACTTTGGTGATAAGACATTCATATTTAAGAGCAATCATTTAACATTTGAAATTTTTCATATGTACATATACAGACTTAGGTATTTATGTTTTTGCTGTAACACTATATATGTATTCCTCAGGTTGTACAAAACCAAGAGCTAAAAATAGCAGGGCTTATAGAAAAATAAGGTTAAAGACAAACCACTTAAAAAAAAAAAACTGTGGAAATTTGTCACCGGAGCACTAACCAAAACTAACGATCCTAGTAACAATATTAGCATAGTTAAATTTCCAAAGAATATTTGCACCTAGCATCAGTGTGAGTCAATCCTTATAGCTCTGCAAAGCATTTTTATAGCGGTATTCAGATATTGTTAGAGTTCTTTTTCTTAATTTGAAAAGTTATATTCCTAACTGCTTCAAAACATGAGTGTCTCTCCAAACCAGATATTCAGAGATACAACGGTTTTCTCCAATTAACTCATTCTCCACAAATCATACTGTGTCCCTAAGCTGGAAAGCACATGTTGTTCTTGATTCTTGATATGCTTGTCAATCATCAAAATTCGACTATATTTTGTGCTATTCTTTGTGAATTATTTTTAGTTAATTAATTATCTATTTATTTGAGACAGGGTCTCACTCTGTCACCCAGGCTAGAGTACAGTAGCATGATCACAGCTCACTGAAGCCTCAACCCCCTGGGCTCAAGCTATGCCCCCACCTCAGCCTCCCAAGTAGTTGGGAATACAGTCTCCTGAGTAGCTAGGATTACAAGCCTGGCTAGTTTTTTTAATTTTTAGTAGAGATGAGGTCTTGCTATGTTGCCCAGGCTGGTCTCAAACTCCTGAGCTCAAATGATCCTCCTGCCTCACCCTCCCAAAGTACTGGGATTACAGGCATGAGCCACCATGCCCTGCCTCTTTGTGAATTCTTAATAGGAGTTTTTAGTGTTTCCACTTTCAGTGTTGTTGAGGGTTTTTTTTTTTTCTACTTAGGATTCTTTATGTTCATTTTCACCAGTGAATTTCTTAATTTCTTTCTTATAATGATTTTTGTAATTGATCCTGTGAGCTCTTTATGTAGAAGCATTAACTCCTTGTCATGCATTTTGTCAATTTTTTTCCCTCAATTTGCTCCTCAGCTTTGAACAAGTACCTTAGGCTACTCCCATCATACCCTACAGTCCTCTACTCTCAGATTCACATTGACCATTTGACTGATTTCTGTTACTTAATGGCACCCATTGCCATTCCTCCTGCCCAACTGTAGTCAATAATCTAATTTAACTTTCAGCCCTCTTGTTCTCTATTTTAGCTAAGCAGAGGCTTAACTATGAAGCCTGCTTTTTCCTTTTTTTTTTTTTTTTTCAGACAGAGTCTCACTCTGTTGTCCAGGCTGAAGTGCAATGGCATGATCTCGGCTCACTGCAACCTCTGCCTTCTAGATTCAAGGGATTCTCCTGCCTCAGCCTCCCGAGTAGCTGGGATTACAGGCCCACACCACCACACCTGGATAATTTTTGTATTTTCAGTAGAGGCGGTGTTTCACCATGTTGGCCAGGCTGGTCTTGAACTCCTGACCTCAAGTGATCTACCCACCTTGGTCTACCAAAGTGCTGGGATTACAGGCATGAGCCACCATGCCCGGCCTGAAACCTGGTTTTTCAATAAAGACTCTTCTCAGTCTTGAAGTCTCTGAGTCCCTGGCACTCTGAGGACCCCACAGATCATAAAGGTGTCCATTTCTGCTGCAGATTTTCAGTAGTGTCAGAGTGACGGCTATTGACAGCAGGGATTTGTCACTGGCAGCAGTGACACCTACTGGCCCTGCAGCTGTAGCTCCTGGTCAGGCATTTTGGAACTAACATCTCTCCTTTCCCCAACATACCTTACAAAGCCACCACATATGCTAGAGCACTTTCATGACCGTTCTCTATTTTACTTACACCACAATGAAAATCTCATTAAATCTATTCTTCCAGCATGGCTTCAGCTCTCGGAACCACTCTCAAGCTATAGCTACAATATTCTAAGCTCTTCTGTGGTTACAGACACAAAGTCTATACAACAAGGATGAGAGGCCGGGCGCGGTGGCTCAAGCCTGTAAGGCGGGCGGATCACGAGGTCAGGAGATCGAGACCACCCTGGCTGACACGGAGAAACCCCGTCTCTACTGAAAAATACAAAAAAAACTAGCCGGGCGAGGTGGCGGGCGCCTGTAGTCCCAGCTACTGGGGAGGCTGAGGCAGGAGAATTGCGTGAACCCGGGAGGCGGAGCCTGCAGTGAGCTGAGATCCGGCCACTGCACTCCAGCCTGGGCGGCAGAGCGAGACTCCGTCTCAAAAAAAAAAAAAAAAAAAAAAAAAAAAAAAAAAAACAAGGATGAGAGATGATCAGCATTTTACCACAACAAAGCATGGATGACTTGCTTTTCAAATCAGATTAGGCTCACGCTTTGTGTCTCCCCATGTCATCTCAGCACAGGGACAGAGCTACAGTGTGTGAGGCCCTGGACAGGGCCTTATCTTGTATTTTAAAACTTGGTTAAAAATGTTTTACAAAATTCACGGGCACAAATGAGGTATAGTGATCTTTCCATAATTTTTTTTTTTGAGATGGAGTCTCACTCTGTTGCCTAGGCTGGAGTGCAGTGGTGTGATCTTGGCTCACTGCAACCTCTGTCTCCCAGGTTCAAGCGATTCTCCTGCCTCAGCCTCCTGAGTAGCTGGAATTACAGGCTCCCACCACCACACCTGGCTAATTTTAATTTTAGTAGAGTCGGGGTTTCACCATCTTGGCCAGGCTGGTCTCAAACTCTTGACCTCGTGATCCACCTGCCTTGCCCTCCCAAAGTGCTGGGATTACAGGAGTGAGCCACCGTGCCCAGCCTCCATAAATATTTTAAGTGAGTTGAGAAGAAGTACTTAGACAGTTATTATCTACAGATTCTTCATTCTGAGTTAAAGTCACCCCAGATCAGCATGTCAGTACCATTCTGGCTGTCCACTATCATGTGATTCTGTGAAAGAAATACGCTCCCATCAGCAGCAGTGACCTGATTGCCAGGCTGTCCTCCTGAAACTGGGGTTCAACCCTGGAGACCCCATAGATAAAAGTCCTGCAGAGCTCCTGAGACATCTGGTTGACCTGACATGCTAGATACAGGGTCAAAGATCACCTGAAAGGGACAGAAAAAAACAAAAAAGGACTAGCATCCACGCAGGTCTTGGTCTAGGTTCATGTGCCCTGTCCAGATGGCATTGCCAGCCCTGGCCAGTTCTACACACTGAACTGTGATTTAGAAAACTTCAAAGAAGGTATTCTGAAGTGTGGGGCCCCATGAGACATGGGTCCCGCTTGCCTGGGTGAGGGTAGAACTATCCCAGTGTCTAGACTATACGGTCTATTTCTCATCAGCCATTTTTTTTTTAATTTTTTATTATTATTATTTTTTTAGACGGAGTTTTGCTCTTCTTGCCCAGGCTGGAATTTAATCGCACAATCTCAGCTCACTGTAACCTGTAACCTCTGCCTTCCAGAAATTGCACAATCTCAGCTCACTGTAACCTGTAAACTCTGACTTCCAGGTTCAACCGATTCTCCTACCTCAGCCTCCTGAGTAGCTGGGATTACAGGCATGCGCCACCACGCCTGGCTAATTTTGTATTTTTAGTAGAGACAGGGTTTCTCCCTGTTGGTCAGGCGGCTCTCAAACTCCCGACCTCAGGTGATCTGCCTGCCTCAGCCTCCTGAAGTGCTGGGATTACAGGTGTGAGCCACTGCGCCCGGCCATCACTCATTCTTTGAATTGGTATTGGGATGAATTTATTTCAAGTTGTAACGTCATAAAAAGATATGAGTAATCTTAAGTAATGGAAGTTTATTCAAAAGATACTGCAGCCATTTTACTCCAGGTCTTTATTATTTTAGTCTCTCCTTTCCCTTCGAGGTTTCTCAGTGGCAGTTCTCCCATTCTCTCCCTTCATCCCCACCCTCTCACGCAAAGCAGGGCAGATCTAGTTCGGTCGGTTACTCACATCTGATACGGAATGCTCTGATCCAGTCCCACAGGGCCAGCATAGCAGGCTTGGTCTCCATACAAGTTCATCGCCACTTTTCTCAGAGAAAACCGTGTACCTGGCACGTGCCAGGAAACTTCATGGTCTGTTCAGTGCAAGACTCCTGATACATTTCATCCAACTGTCTTCCAAAAGGGCAATGCCAGTTTACCTTGCCACCAGAAATATGTGGGAGCATGCCCTTCTTAGTACATTTGCCAGCAGTGAGGAGATTCATTATTTCATAAATAATTAGTTAATACGGGCCGGGCTCGGTGGCTCACCCCTGTAATCTCAGCACTTTGGGAAGCTGAGGTGGGCGGATCTCTTGAAGCCAGGAGTTTAAGTCCAGCCTGGCCAACTTGGCAAAACACCGTCTCTATTCAAATAATAATAATAATAATAATAATAATAATAAGCTAATGTGATAGACGAAACAACTAGAGTGTTGTTTAAATGTACATGGGCACTTTCTTAGTAGTAACATGCAGTATAAACTTGTTAATCAATTAATTTTTCTCTTTGGTGAATTGCTTATTTTGGTTCATTACTAATTTATCTATTTACAGCTGAGTATTTTCCACATCTATTTATGTGTGCTAATCATAACTTCAAGCTATTGGCCATTCTTGCCATATTTATATGAACTTAACTTCTTTCTTCTTTTTTCTGTTCTTGCTTGTTTTTAGACTTGGATACATTTATCTTTTAATGAACAGAATTTTAAAATTTTTTAAATAATCAAAACTGCTAATATTTTTCTTTGTAATTTATTTCATCCCTTTGGCTCTTAAAAAGTGCCCCTTTTCTATTTCATAGATTTGCTAAATATTTGTTTCAAATTTCCTCTATTTTTAAGATAGCCATTATTTAAAATGCTTATTCTCTAAAAACATTAATTAAATAATTCTGTAATTATATATTTAGCTAATGAGATAAGAATCTAAGTTCATGTTTTAAATAAATAATTTACTAATTCTTCCATCTGCGTTAATTTTAAAAATCTTGTAAAATTTATTTGTGACATTAACCTTTCTCCATTATACATTTGTGTATGAAAAAGGATTTGTGTCTCAGTCCATTCATTTACAAATAGTCTAGATGAGGTTTAAATACTAAAGTAAAAAGGAGACTTTTCTTATTCAATAACTTTTAATAAGCTCAAATTCTGCAGTATAATTTTTCATCTAATGTGTTTTCCTGATTTAATCTGAATTTTATAATTTCTTGACTCCTTGCTTTTTAGAACAGTGTTGGCTTTATTTCATAAATGAATTTTGAATAAAACTTGACATCAATTTATTTTTATTTCATAATCCACAAAACATTTCAAATTAAAGAAATACAACATTAAAAGTCTCCAGTTTTTGCTTTAATTTCACATTTCATACACTCACAATATTTAGGAAATAGTCATTTTGACTGTCTTATAACTGGGATAAGGGTGCAGCAACAATTCTGCCAGATGGTTAAATGCCCCAGAGGATTTCTGGTCTTCTCTTCCTAATTTGGAAGATATAAAGCAGTTTTTACTCCCAACATAAATTCTTGATAAAAATCATATTCTGTTGATTTTTCATGTTAGACATTAAGGATGACATGTAAGTTTAAAAAAAAAAAAAAAAGTAGCCTTGATACCAAGTTAATATTCTCTTGAAATCTTACTTGGCTGCTAAATTTCTTTGTTGAAAACCAACTTATAACAAATTGGTTATCTTGTTAGTCTTTTTCCCTTTTTCTTTTCTTTCTTCCATTTTCTTCCTGTTCCCTCTTTCCCTCACTCTTTCTTTCTGGCATGTTTAATTAGAGAACATTTTCTATAAGCATTATTGAGAATAATTGTCCTTGAGGAATGATGGGTAATGTAAGCGAAATGAAAATAATAAAGAAAATGCTACATGGAATCTCTTATTCTTGAACCATGTTCAGACACTATTAGCTGTGACCACTGCAATAGGAAATGAAAAAGAGAGCACTTTTTCACTGAAAATCCCAGTGTTCAAAGAAACAAAGAAATGGCCACATAAACTAAATATTCACAATACTGGAAATGAACCACAGGCTTTTTGAGTAATACTCCAGTTAACTCATGTCCTTAAATGAGAAGGGCAGCCACAGACATCTGCCCACTGGAGCTCTCTGGTGCCCACATTTAGGGATGCATCCTTCCTTACAAGGGCAGCCACCTGTGGAAGTGGGTTCTTAAATAACTGTGTGCACCAAAGACCATCTGGCATGGCTTAATCACTGTACAAAGACTCTGCAGAGAAGTTGGAATTGAGATTCGTAGAGAAGCAAACAAGGGATGATGCCTGATGATTAAGAGTCAATCCAGGAAGGAGAATTCTTCATGGGTAACATCTATTTCAATAACAAACTCTCTCCGCAGTGACTCATACTTATTTGTCTGTAAAGTTACAAAAGAAGATCCCCAGAGAAAGTGCTTTCCAAGTTGCTAGATGTAAGTTTAAGAAATAAAATTTTTCCCTTAAGAAAAATGTGAGCTTGGTTTTAAACTTGAGGATTGTTTTTAGGCCAAATGAATTGGGTTTTTTCCTGTTGCTTTTCTAACAACGTAATGACAACGGTGAAGAAAAGGTAAATCATCATGTTAGTAAATCCAAGGATTTTGCCTCAAGAAATTAGATAACTATTCTTGGGAAAAACACATAAAAATTTGTCCAGAAAAAATTAGTGTCAAAAATGAAACATCCAACGACACCAAAAGAGTTCAGTTTCCTATGCTTGAGTCCCACACTTTTCATAATGAGTAAAATCAAGGAACTTTAGAATGTCCTATGTTCTGTCATTTCGTGCCCACATATTCCATTAAAAATCCAAGATTGGCCAGACATGGTGGCTCATGCCTATAATTCCAGCAATGTGGGAGGCCGAGGCAGGAGAATCATTTGAGTTTGCCCACCAGCCTGGGCAACATAGTGAGACTTCATTTTTACTAAAATTCAAGCAAATTTAGCTGGGCATGGTAGTGCACCCCTGTAGTCCCAGCTACTTGGGCACTAAGATGGGAGGATTACTTGAGCCGGGGAGATAGAGGCTGCGGTGAGTCCTGATCATGCCACAGCAAATCCAGCCTGAGCAACAGACCAAGACCCCGTCTCAAAAGAAAAAAAAAAAAAAAAGAAATCCAAGATTGTAAAATGTCAATATAATTCACTTCTCATTCTAAAGAAAGTAATATCCGAATTCCTTAGAAGATTTCTCTTTAAAGTGACACTGATTTTTTTTTCTCTTTCTAGTCACATTGGAAGTAAATGAGGATTGTAATCCACAAATATCTAAAGTTTTAATTTTAATTAAAATATATATAATGCATCTCAGTGGATTCTTACATTAGAATCACTGTTTTTAATAAGCCTCACATTGAATACAAAATACATAAATATAAAACCCTTGGGAGAAAATATTACATTTTTTGAAACAAAAGGGAAAACATGTGCTCCAAGAAAATACGTTTTACATTGTAATGTCCAACTCGCACAACCATGCTTCAACTTGGAACTCGTTAGTTATTTGGGCCATGCCCTCAAAATTCTGTTTAGCCTATTTACGATTTCCTTTCAATAAAAGACAAGACAAGAAAGAAACAAAAACCAAAAGCACCCTACTCAGGAATCTGGGAACGCCTTGATGATGGACTCATAGGCAGGTGGGGGCGGTGTTGAAAGGCCCACTCGAAGACTGTTACTGGACCAGTAATCAGGACGGCTCAGACTGTGGGAAGTGCTGATGGTGGGAGAGATACTGGAAGAAGGGAGAGTCACCAGCTGACTCTCAGTTTCCACAGGAAGTGGTGGACATTGCAGAAAGGGATGGAAAGTAGAAGCTCTGAAACTTGATTTTCTTGGAAAGGAATTTGCTTGTTCCAGGGAAGCTTGTCGCTGGAAAGTGAGACTGGCCAGGCTGAGGTTGCTGCGACGTTCACAACCACTGTGGCGGTAAAATCCAGTTCTGTTGAGGCCATGGGAGTAAGAAGACCTAGATCTCCTGCTTGAACTCCACTGTGAAATGGGAGCACTGGCTCTTCTTCTTCGAGACAGACAAATGAACACAGCCCAAATAAATCCTCCAAGTACCAGCCCGATTGCCATGGATACGGTGAAGGACATGATAAGGTCCTCTGAAACAAAGAAAGTAAATTACTAAATCCATTTTTAAATAGGTTTTCAACCAAAAACAAGGGTCAGCATATATGCTGTAATTCATAGAATACTGATTAATTTAAACATACTTTGAATCAGGAAAATAGAAGACGGTGTTAGGTGGATATGAACAAATGAAAGCTGATAATGCTTCCATTCATTCAAGCAGAAAGATACAAAATAACACTTTCAGCTGTGGCATTCCAGGTCACTTAAGCTGTTTTATCATCTTTAAGAAATAAAAGATAAACGTAGTCTTACTTGATGTCATTAATTTATGGCATTTAGCTCATACATTTTTTATAGAGTTGCAAATGTAGCCCAAAGTTGATTTCCTTTTGAGTTATGGTAGTAACTAATGTGCTGGATTGATAAAGAATTTTGTCAACACTTTAACGTTGCCTTTTCCTCTGTCTGCTTTCATCAATCACATTGATTTCTGCCACCTGCAGTCTTCATGATGCCTCACTTCCTTTGCTCTGTCTGAGATAGGAAGTGCTGGAATAGAACCATCTGGCCAGCTGACTGATTTATGTCATATTTCCTGAACTCCCAGACAGTCACCTATATCTCTGACTCTTTGATGACTTGACCTGTGCAGACTACTGGGCTCTTTCTTGTTTCCCAGGTTCCAGCTCATGCTTCTATTATGCCCTTGGGATGATGAAATTCCTGTAGCCCGAACCTCCATAGAGTCTCTGCTACACACCAGTATTTTCTAATTCATAGAACTTGTAATTTGTTCAGATTTCCCTTTCTGGGGAGAAAAATGCCTTTTCCTAATGGAGATGCTACCTTATTGTCTCTTGTAAACTAAATACATATTCTCAAATGAAAATGGGTAACTCAGTCTCCTCTTGCCACACCACTTTGTATAGAAAAACTCTGGATATTAGAAGACTCCTCCAGCCTCTTGGTCCCCCATATTTCCCCACAGTGATGTAATCCACAAGTCATGTTGGTTTCTCACTGTACCAAAGCCTGTCATTCTCTCTAAAACTCTGTGATTTTCCACATATTTTTCCTTATATCTGAATTCAATTTTTTAATCTTCTGTCTGGAAAACCCATTCTTCAAGCTCTACTTCAAGTATCACATCTTCAATAAAGACTCTGACATTTCCTAGACAAAAATGAATTGCTGCTAAGTGGAAAGGTAAGCTATCATATCTAATTGCTTATCTAGGTATTCTGTATTGAGAGAGCCATAGCCTGAAAATTAGCTGATGGGTGTTGTGAGACTGGGGAAGAGGGGGAGAAAATAGCCACAGAAGTTTTGCTGTTCTTCGCATCAAGAGATAGTCTATTTCTCTACCCCTTGAATCTTGCGGGCTTCATGACTGGCTTTGATGAGTAGGATGCAATGGAATTGAAGCTATACAAGTTCAAGCCTAAGCTGCAAGAGGCTCAGCTTCCACCCTTCCTGCTCTTGGGACCCCTGCCATTGTCAGCATATAAATAAGGTCAGACCAGCCTGCCAGATGATGAGAGACACATGGCCCAGAAACCCCTACAGCCCTAGCCAAGAGCCTGCTAACCTGGACATATGAATGGCATCATCCTATATAATTCAAATGCTAGTCAACTCACCAAATGATTGTGACACATGAGCAAAGACCAACAGAAAATCCACCAAGCTGACTTCATCTCAAATTACCAATCCACAGGATTGTGAGCTAAGCAAATTATTATTATTTTAAGTGACTATGTTTGGGGGTGGATAGTTACATGGCAAAAGTTCTCTGATACAGGGTTCCAAACTCAGCTCTGTTAGTAATATGTTTTGTGATTTTTAGGGAATTTGTTTAGACCCACTGATTTCATTATATACGTGTGTGTGTGTATATATATATACACACACATATATATACACACATATATATGAAGGAGTTAGATTTTATGATTGCCAAGGTTCTTTTTAGCATATTGTTGTAATCTGTGATAATATATAGACTACCTAGAATGCAGAAATAACAAAACAAACTAACGTTAATAACTACAAAGGAATAATCACTGCTGTCTAATTTTAGGATATAGTTCAGTGTCCTTATACTGTATATTGTCACATTTATCTCCTGTGGAAAAGCTATATTTATTGTGTCCTACTTTCACAGTTATCTGTACAAATAGTTATATCGACATTCTCTAAAACAACGGCTTTAGGCAAAGGTCCCAGGCACATTTTTTAGTGTGTTATATCACTTAATCCTCAAACATCCCAATAAAGGAAATGCTAGTGTTATTCCCATTTAATAGTTGTGGCTACTGAGAGGTAAGTAGCAAGCCCATAGTCCCACATCTGGTGAAGGTCAAGTGAGGATGTGAGACCAAAGCGTCTTAATTAATAGCTAAATTGTTTATTTATTTTCTAAGTGTAAGGTAAGAAAATATTAATCTAAAATGAAAATAAGCAATACAAAGTTCATAAAAATTTGTCGATTCAATACCAGAGTATCTTGTAACCGGTTATGAACAGAAATACTTGAGAGAATGGTGGTTAAATAATATTGTGTGTTCTACAGATATATTTCCATGAATCAATAGCCTTTAGTGGAGACTTTTAAATATCAACAAGTTTAGCTGTGGACGCACAAAAATGGAGTTTCAGCTAAAACAAAATCAAAAATGTGTTGGACATAAATTCCTCATTTTATAGATATTGAAACGGAAGCTAAGGTTTATGTGGTAGAACTAACACTTGATTTACTGTAATAACTGATTGACAAGTATCACTGGTTAGGGAACTATTAGTTACACTCGTGTGTGATATAAATGAGAAGACAAATACTCAAATGTACAAAGTATATGTCCTTGCTATTGTGTGTAAATGTACGTAACCACTACTAGAGTCTGACTATCTCAGTATATAAGCAGGCATAATAGATAAAATTTAGAAAGAGATATTTCCTTGATTTCAGCAAAATGAAGTGAAAACCAGAATCTGAAAGGAGAAAATATATTCAGTTAGTCAATGAAAGCATTTAAAGTTTACAAGAGTCCTTATACATGGTCTCTGGGTATGCCCTTTGAGATTCTCATCTTCTAATAAATCAGATATTCCAAATATAAACGTTATTTATAGTGGAATAATAGCAAACTTTAGATTCAAGAAAAAAATAGAAACTATTTAAATCAATGAAATCAATGAAAAATAATTTCTTGTCTATTATTGTGATTCAGGCCAGGCGCAGTGGCTTATGCCTGTAATCCCAGCACTTTGGGTGGCCGAGGTGAGAGGATCGCTTGAGCCCAGACCAGCCTGGGCGACATAATGGGATCTGTCTCTACAAAAAGTAAAAAATAAATAAATTAAATAAAATACAGCGATTGAGCAAAACAGCAATTAGCAAAAATACAGCAATTAGCAAAAACAACAAAAATAGATGGAGTAAGAAATACATTTAAATTTCAGATGACTGTTTTATTTCCAAAATATATTATTGTTCTGATGTAAGAAAACTAAGATAATATCCAAACTCTAATGGACAAGTTATTATAGAATATATTGAACCATCACAATCTTCTTAAATGACAAGTTTCAGTTTGGGGAGTAAAAAGATTATTTTTGTGGCACTAAAACTGTAACAATATTTCCATAAAAGGAATTTGACAACAAACCTATTTAAAATGATCATTCTCTGTGGCTTGGTAATACTTTGATTTGATACTGTAAACCTATTGTCTATGCCCAAAATTTGGGGAAATGACTTAAAATATCATCAAATACTGGGTTATATAGATATCCAAAAAGGATTAAAAAATGAATTTAAAATGTACATGAGAATCATAAGAATAACATATACACACAATAATAGGCTATTTAAATTTTGAATGAATATAAAGTAGGATAAGATGGAGGTGCAACAGAAATTATAAAAATTACAAAAAAATTTCTTTTGATATGGATTTAATTTTTGCTCAGTAGAGTTCACGTATCATGAAAATAACTTTTTAATCCACAAAGTCAGTAAAATACACACATTAGAAATTGTATTAGTCTGTTTTCATGCTGCTGATAAAGACATACCTGAGACTGGGCAATTTACAAAAGAAAGTGGTTCAATTGGACTTACATTTCCACATGGCTGGGGAGGCCTCACAATCATGGTGGAAGGCAAGCAGGAGCAAGCCACACCTTGCGGGGATGGCAGCAGACAGAGAGAGCTTGTGCAGGAAAACTCCCCCTTATAATAACCATCAGATCTTGTGAGACTTACTTACTATCACGAGAACAGCACAAGAAATTCCTGCCCCAATGATTCAATTACCTCCCACTGGGTCCCTCCCACAACATGTGGGAATTCAAAATGAGATTTGGGTGGGGACAGAGCCAAACTGTATCAGAAATCATTGCACTAATTCTTATACCTTGCAGAATATTAAAACACATACAAATAATACTGCTGACAGAAGAATTTCTAAGACTTCCTGAGATATGTGGTAAAATGCTTATCTAACTTCTTAAGCTCCCTTAAGTCCAAACAGCAAAGGCAAATGTAGAAATGAAGAAAGGCAATGAGAAAGAGATGCTGAGTCAAACAACAGCAGTGGTCTTTCATACACTTTTTTTTTCATTTAATTATAGTTAATGATTTTTCTGACCTATCCACACTAGAATTTAGAAACTGTGTGATGAAAGCAGCATCTACTGGTGATACAGCTTTAAATTTTCATATATGTAATTCCATTCTGGCAGACTTTTAACAATGTATTTTGGGAGCCTTTTTAAAACCTGGTGTAGAAGAAAATATAACTGAAAAAAAAAAGACATTGGCACAGATATTGCTTTTTAAAAAATGATTTGCCTTCTTACTTCTCAACAATCTTAGGAGAAGAAAAATGAGCCATAATCTTTCTTCTTATAATTGCAATATAATGCAACTTATAAGACCAAATGGTTACTTTTAAAAATGTAACTTTCCTTTTGAAAGCAGAAGGAAAAAACTCTAACATTGGTAAGGTATGCCATATAAATTAAATATATGTCATCCTAATTTGTAATATGTACCTACAAAACTAGCAAGTAGATGGCACATAACAAGCCCTCAATGAACACTGCTAATAGTTGTGTAATTTACTCAAGTCATTTGACCCTTCTTGGCCTAATAATAACAGCCACGTTCGTGTCTTTCAGTTTTAATATTGTAATATTGAGTATGATTTTTAGTAAATATAATCAATACTTCAAATGCCTTCCACTGGTATTAAAATTTAGTAGAGGTCACCATCTAGTGGCTTGAGTTGAATCATTCCAACTCTGAAAGTGATTTGATCAGTGACAGCAGAATGAAACATTGTTTAAAACATTCAGAAACCCTTTGCAGTTGTAAGAATGGTAAGTTCAACGTTCACCAAAGCAGGCCATGAAGTCCTTCGTATTGTAGAGTGTACAGGAGAATGGTTCAGGAAATAGAATGACTTTTGACAAGAAGGATTTTTAGAGACAGTAATATTTAGAGCCTAGAAATTTGATTGATTATAATAATGTAAACAGCCAAGGAGTATTTTCCATTGTATCTCATCTGCCAGAACATCTTATTGGGTCTGTTTTCACAAACAAACAAACAAAAAAATCCAGAATTCAACTTCTCACTACCCAGTCTGTGACTTCACTGATCCAAGTGGCCACATTCCCACATCTGTGACATGGACTATGGTCTTCCTGCTTCTGTCCTTGCCATATCCTCACACCCCAAAAATATGCTCAATACAGTAGTCAGAGAACATTTTAAAATGTAAGTCAAATCATATCACTCTTCTGTTCTAAATCCTCCACTTTTCCCAGAGGAAAAACAAATGCTTAAGAATGTCCTAAAAGTCCCTACTTGACAGGCTCCCAATTATCTGAGCCCATCTCCTCTACTCTTCCTCTGGGTCACTCGCTCTGTCTGCACTTCCCTCCTCACTATTCCCTAAGTAAATCAGATGGGCTGGCTCCTGACTTAGGGCCCATCACTGGTTGTAATCTACTCCTACAATTATTTCCTCAGCTATCTGTATGGTTAATTTCAGGTCTGTTGCTCATATGTAACTTTCTCATTGAGGCCTACCCTGGCTGCTCTACCTAAAATGACACCCTGTCCCACCTCTGAAGCCTAAATGGAACTCTTGTTTTTCTTTTTTCCTTTCTGGTTAATGGAAACTAAATTCATTAATTTATACTCTTTAAGAAAATGTGAATGAGATGCATAAGCATTATGAGCTGGAAATGTCGTTATATTTGAAAGATAGGAGGATAACATATATCTGGAATGCTTTAAAAAGCTTCATGGAAAAAATAAATTGTAGATGCCTTTTTGTGAATGGTAGTGGTCAAATAAACAAAAGCCTTGGAGACTTGAAAGTAGTTTTGATCAAAAGCATAAAGCACAAGCCATATTCTGAATATAATTAGTTAACAGTATTGCTAGAGGAGAGGGTAAATTCAAAAGGATCAAGGTAGCACACCGCTTTCTGTATATGATAGACTAACATGTATCAAGCCACTGAGAGCAAGCATACAATAGAGAATAAAATATTTTCTTAAATTTGTTTGAAGCCATCAGAGACTTATCCAAACCATTAAATCGAAGGAGCAAATTCCAGGAGAAAAGAAAATCTCTCTCCACAATAATCTGTAAAGAGAAACAAAAATATCTGAGTAGAATGCTGTGCACTATCAGTAAGCTTAGAAAACATAAGTTGGTGTTCAGGGGCTGCCAAGGAAATTGGACCCTAGGAAACATCCCAGACTCTGGAATCAGGTGCCCTAGGATCTACTCCCTAAGATTAATGGTAAACAGGTAAAAGACCAGACCTCACAAAGATAGAAATATAGATCAATCCCAAGTTGGACTGAGGTGATCTTTCCCTAACTAACTGTCAGAAGGCAAGTTTTACATATAAATAAAATAGAAAGTTATATATTTAAATAAATTTATATATACCTAGTAATAAATTACAAGTCATCCTAAGAGGCAAGACAAAGTAAACAAAAACTAAGAGAACAAATACAAAATTGAAAAATATCTGTAAGTTATGAAGATATTTGAATTATCAGACAAAATATTAAAATAACTGTTGATTAGTATGTTTAAAAAATTAACAAGAAAAAATTTTCAGCAGAGATTGAGGATCTTATAGATAATAAAATATCTAATGAAAATTATAAAATATTTTAACTGAATTCTGATAAAATTGTGAAATATCAAAACATGTGAGATGTGCCTAAAGCCACATTCATAAGAAAATTTATAGCTTTATAGGTATATATTTTAAAATAAGAAAGCCTAAAAAAATCAGTTATTTTGGTTTCCACATTAAGAAGCTAACAAAGGATCACTAGCTGACATATAAGTAAAGTAGCATACAGTAAATAAGAGAAAGCAGAACTTAATGAAACAGGCAAAAAAAAAAAGAAAAAAAGAAAAAATGGAGATTATCAAAGACAGATACGAAAAAATCTAACAAAAATTAATAAAATACTAATTGGAATGACAAGGATGGAAAGAGGAGAGAAAGAGAAACGGGAAAAGAGCAGGCAGGAGCAAGAGAAAGAGACTGAGAGAAGAAGAGAAAATCACCAATATCAAGAGTAAGAAACATTAGAACAGATTATACAGGCAATAAAAACATAAAGCTAGGATTCCAAATCAGCTTTTATGAACTGACCCTTTCAAGTAATAATGACTATAAACATTGAAAACAACACACACACAAAAAATTCTACCTAAAGTCCTTAAGAATGACAAATGCTTGCAGCTACTAGAGAGGAATTGACACCTGGAAGAAAAGAACACCAAGTATTAGTCAAACTCCACTTTTCAAACCTTTTAACCTGAGGGCAACTTCCAATCTGGGACAGGTAGTGATCATTGAAAACCTGCACTGTTTCTGATCTTAAGAAACAAAGGACAGAGATTATGGAAATAAGAACTGCTAAGAATGTGAGAAGGAAATCCTGGAGAAGAGAAAGCCAGAGAGGAGAATCCCCAAATTTTACTTATAAACATTTCACATATCTTTGGTTGACTCCTGAATCACACATATACGGGACATATTCCAAACAGCACTAGAGAAAAATAAAATAAAATAAAGTAATATTTAAGCTGCTGCCCAAGGGACAGGCTTTACAGGTTTCTGTAGTTGTAGTTCCACAGAGTTATTTGCCTGTGAAAATAAACTAGGGGGAAAAACATACATCACAACACTCTTCAGAGTAATACAGCAGAATCCATTCAAAATGTTCAAGATACAATATGAAATTACTTGGCATATGAAGAAACAGGAAAATGTGACCCATTCTTAAGAGAAAAAAAAGTCAACAAAAACAAACTTTAAGATGACCCAGATATAATTAGCAGACAAAAATTTTTAAGCAACTCATATGTCCATGTTCAATGATTTCAAGTAAAACACTCACAATGAATAAAATGATAGGAAATTTCAGCAAAGAGATGGAAACTATGAGAAATAACAAAATGGATATTCTAAAACTAAAAAAAATTGAGAACTGAAAAAAATTTATATGATGAGCTTAACAGTGAAATTAAAGTGAGAGAGAAAAGAATCAGCCAACTTAAAGGTGTATTAATAGAACTTATCCAATTTGAAAAATGGAGAAAAATACTGGGGGGAAAAAGCAAGCCTCTAGGACTTGTAAAACCGTATAAAAATATTTAACAGATGTGCAATTATAATCCCCAAAATAGAGGAAAGGGTGAGTGGAGCTAAAAAAATTTTGAATAAATGAGGCTGAAATTTTTCAAAATTAGTGAAACAAATTAATCTACAAATCAAGAGTCTCAGTAACATCAAGCAGAATATATATAAAGAACTATGCACATCATAGTCAAACAGCTGAAGATCAAAGGTTAACAAAACAAACTTGAACACAGCCAAATTACAAATAATAATAATAACACTACATTCATAAAAGACAATTATTTGAATAACTACTTGCTTTTAATAAAACACAATGATATTTTAAAGTGATTTTAATAAAAAGCTGTCAACTCAGAATTTTATATCCAGCAAAAGTATCCCTTAAGTATAATAGTGAAATAAATACTCTTTCAGGTGAAACAGAATTCAAACTAATCACCAGCACACCTACACTAAAACATGTGCTGAAGAAAATCCTTAGTCTGGGGAAACTGAAAACTGGGATCTTTAAGAAGAAATTGAGACCATCATAAATAGTATCAGAGTAAATATAGAAGATTCTTTCCCTCAATTTCTTTAAAATTCATTTTTCTAGTTAGAGCAAAAATTAAAATATTTTCATATGGAATATATAGTTTATATAGATTTAATATGTAATAATTATAAAGAATTGGGACAGGATATAAATAAATCTATTAGCTTGATCGATTGATTTAGTTTTTAAGAGATTTTAGAGGCAGGGACTTACTATGTCACCCAGGCTGGTATCAAAGTTTTTTGCTCAAATGACCCTCCCAACTTAGTCTCCAAGTAACTGAGACTACAGGCACACACCAATGCACCCAGCTATTAGATTGTTTTTTATATTGAAAATCTTATGTATTCTAAAATACAACTACAAATTTATATTAAGCAAGATTGCAGAATTTAAGATTTATATATAAAAATATGTTTATATACTAGCAGCAAACTACTGGAAAGTGTAATTACACCATTACAATAGCATCATTAGCATAACATACCTAGGAATCTTTTTTCACAAAATGTATGTAATATATCTGCACCACAAATATTGAAATACTACTGAAAGAAATTAAAGGTCTAAAAAGTGGAGAGATATACTATATTTGTGAATTACAAGCCTCAATATTATTAAGATGCCAACTGCCCTTATATATAAATAAATTTATATAAATAAATCAACTAAAATTCTGATAAACAGGCTTTTTGTATTATTTTACGAATGACACTAAGTTATATATGATGACAATACAAAGGAACAATAAAAACAAAGCTGGAAGCATCACACCACTTGATTTTAAAATATACTACAAAGCTATAATAGTCAAAACAGCATGGCACTGGCATTTACATAGACATTTAGATTAATGAAACATAATAGGGAGGAAGCCCAGTAATAAATCCATGCATTTGTGACAATTGATATTTGACAACAATATCAAAAATGCTCAAAGGGGAAATTATTGCCTCTTCAATAAAAGGTAATGGGAAAACTGTATATCCACATGCAGAAGAATAAAATTGAACCCTTATCTCATACATATAGAAAAATCAACTCAAAATGGGTTAAAGATACAAACCTAAGACCAGAAACCCAAAAAACTACTAGGGGACAACATAGGGAAAAAGCTTTATATTGATCTGGGCAATTATATTTTTGCATATGACAGCACAGGAAAAAAGCAAAAACAGACAAGTAGAATTGTGTCAAACTACAAAGATTCTGCACAGTAAAGGAAACAACAGAGAGAAGAGACACCTACAGAATGAGAGAAAATATTTGCAAACCATATATCTGATAAGAAGCTAATATCTAAAGTATATAAGAAGCTCACACAACACAAAAGCAAGAAAACAAATAATCTGTTTAAAAAATGAGCAAGGACCTGAATAGACATCTCTCAAAAGAAGCCCCACAAATGACCAACAGTTAGATAAAAAAATGCTCAACATAACTACTCATCAGGGAAATGCAAATCAAAGCCACAATGGAATATCACCTCACATGTGCCAAAATGCCTATTATCAAAAAGACAAAAAATAATGAGTGTTGGTGAGGATATGGAGAAAAGCAAACTGTACACTGTTGATGAAAATGTAAATTGATGCAGTCATTGTGGAAAATAGTATGAAGGTTCCTCAAAAATTAAAAATAGAACTACCATAGAATTCAGTAATCCCTCCAGGTGTACATTAAAAGGAAATGAGATCAGAATCTCTAAGAGATACCTACACTTCCATGTTCATTGCAGCATTGTCACAATAACCAAAATACATAATCGATCTAAGTGTCCATCATCAGATGAATGGATAAAGAAAATATAGTGACATAGATATGCATATGCACACGCACACACACACACACACATATATGGTTTCTATAATGGAATGTTATATTTCAGATGTTCTTAGACTTAGGATGAGGTTGTATTTAGATAAATCCATCGTACATTGAAAATACCGTAAGTTGAAAATGCATTTAATACCCCTAACTTACCAAATTTCATAGCTTGGCTTAACCTACCTTAAATATGCACAGAATACTTGAAATAGCCTAAATTAGGCAAAATCATCAAACAAAATCCAGCTTTATAATAATAAAAGGTAAAATTTTTAACTTTAAACAAATTTTTATTACATAAAAGTTGTCACGTAATTGGATATTTCTCTACTTTGTACACGATTGTTCTCACTCTCCACAGAAAGGCTGCTTAACTTCTCATCTGGTGGTGGCAAGCACCAAAATCCTTATTTTAACAGAATAGTAGTAAAAATACCTCAGTGATTTAAGTTGAAAGCAGTACATTGGTACATGGGTCTTATACCCAGCATCAGGAATATACAAATGTCTTTTTATTCGAAAATACAAAATAAATTATCTGTAATCATGAACAATGATGGCAGTAAACCATTATATATTTTGTCAACTAAACCAGTAACTGATGGTTACAGTGATTTCTTAAACATCAGTCAGCCGTTCCTTCATTTTCTCCGACTGACTTCTCTGAAGTTACTGGTGAGGAACACTGCCTTGGGCTTCCTGTCATAGTTCATTAATAAAGGTAAAGCACTATCCTAGGAGTTAGAACATGCTACCTCTCATACCACCTCCCATTCCATCCATTGCACCCATTCCAGGGTCCTTCTCTTCTTTAGGAATTTCTGTGACTACAACTTCTACTGTAGTTAACAGAGAGAGCACACCAGCAGCATCCGATAAAGCAGCTCTCACAATCTTTGTTGGGTCAATACTTGCTTTTTCCACCATATTCACAAAATCTCTGACTATAGCATCGTAACTAACTTCTGAGGAACTTTGCATAATTTTCGCAACTATCAAAGATCTTTCAACACTTGCATTCTTAGCAATGGTCATTGCTGGAATTTTGAGTGTTCTTTCAACAATTTCTATACCAATTTTTTTATCTTAATTAGCTGGAGTCAATGAGTCCAAGGCTGGAATGCCCCAAAGCAGGGGAAATTTTTATAATAATAATAAAAAATAAAAATAATAAACATTAAAGATCAAAATTCAAAATTCAAATTACAATTTCTACTGAATGCGTGTCACTTTCATATCATCATAAAGTCAAAAAATTGTAAGTTGGGTCAGGCGCGGTGGCTCAAGCCTGTAATCCCAGCACTTTGGGAGGCCGAGACGGGCAGATCACGAGGTCAGGAGATCCAGACCATCCTGGCTAACACGGTGAAACCCCATCTCTACAAAAAAAATACAAAAAACTAGCCGGGCGAGGTGGTGGGCGTCTGTAGTCCCAGCTACTCGGGAGGCTGAGGCAGGAGAATGGCGTAAACCCAGGAGGCCGAGCTTGCAGTGAGTTGAGATCCGACCACTGCACTCCAGCCTGGGCAACAGTGCAAGACTCCATCTCAAAAAAAAAAAAAAAAAATTGTAAGTTGAACTATCATAAGTCAGGGACCATCTGTATATAACAAGGGAATGTTATTATTCAGCATTTAAAAAAAAACCTGTCATTTTCAGCAACCTAGATGAATCTGGAGGACATTATGCTAAGTGAAATAAACCAGGCACAGAAGGACAAATACAGCCAGCCTCCAGCTTACCATGGTTGGATTTGGGATTTTTTGACTACAATGGTGCAAAAGCCATATGCATTCAGTAGAAACTGTACTTCCAGTACCCATATGACCATTTTGTTTTTCATTTTCAGTAGTGTTCAACGAACTACATGAGTTATTCAATACTTTTTAATAAAATAGGTTTGGTGTTAGATGATTTTGCTCAACTATAGGCTAATGTAAGTATTTTGAGCACATTTAAGTTAGGCTATGCTAAGCTATGATGTTCAGTAGTTTAACTCTAGTAAATACAGTTTTAACCTGATATTCTCAACTGACAATGAGTTTGTCTGGATATAACCCCATCATAAGTGGACGAGCATCTGTACTGCATGATTGCACTTATTTGTGGAATGCAGAAAAGATGAAGTTATAAAAGCAGAGAAGAGAACTATGATTGCCAGTGATTTGGGGGTGAGGAAAAAAGGGAGATGCTGAGCAAAAAAATGCAAAGTTTCAGTTGTGCAGGAGTTTGGAGCCCTAACATAAAACATAGTGTCTGTTATTACGAAATTATTTCTTATACTTGAAATTGGCCAAAAAAGTAAATCTTAGATGTTCTTACCACCACAATAAAGCTAACCACCTGAGGTGATAGTTGTATTAATTAGCTTGATTGTGGTAATCATTTTACAATATATATGTATATCAAAATACGTTGTATACCTTAAATATATTGTTTTTATTTGCCAATTATACCTCAATAAAGCCTGGGAGTGAGAAAATACAAAAGGTCTAGAAAAGCCAAAGTAATCTTGAAAGAGAAAAACAGTTAATAATGTATTGTATAGTTTTATTTATTTATTTATTTATTTTTTGAGACGGAGTCTTGCTCTGTCTCCCAGGCTGGAGTGCAGTGGCCGGATCTCAGCTCACTGCAAGCTCCGCCTCCCGGGTTTACGCCATTCTCCTGCCTCAGCCTCCCGAGTAGGTGGGACTACAGGCACTCGCCACCTCTCCCGGCTAGTTTTTTGTATTTTTAGTAGAGACGGGGTTTCACCGTGTTAGCCAGGATGGTCTGGATCTCCTGACCTCGTGATCCGCCCGTCTCGGCCTCCCAAAGTGCTGGGATTACAGGCTTGAGCCACCGCGCCCGGCCCTTGTATTGTATAGTTTTAAATAGCTAGAAGATATTTTGAATGTTCTAGCACAAGGAAATAATAAATGTTTGCAGTGAAGGAAGTACTGATTATCCTATACTTGTTTTGATGTTTCACTCTGTACCCCATAAGTATGTACAATTATTATGTGATAAAAATTGTTTAAAAAAATAAAAAGAGAACAAAGTTGGAAGATTTATGTAACTTCAAGACTTACTATAAAAGTCAACAAATGAAAATGAAACAGAATGGAGATCTCAGCAATAGGCTTACACTTATATGACCATTTGATTTTCAACAAAAGTGCCAAAGGACTTGAATAGAGAAAGTCTTGGCTGGACACAGTGGCTCAGGCCTGTAACCCCAGCACTTTGGGAGGCCAAGGTGGGCAGATCACTTGAGCCCAGGAGTTTGAGACCAGTCTGGGCAACATGGCAAAGCCTTGTCTCTACAAATACAAAAAGACAAAAATTAGCCTGTTGAGGTGGCATACACCTGTAGTCCCAGCTATGTGGGAGGCTGAGATGGGAGGATCACTTGAGCCCAGGAAGTTGAACCTGCAGACAGAGTGAGACCCTGTCTCAAAAATAAAATAAGATAAAATAAAATAATAAAATAAAATAAAATACAGAAAAAATATTTTCAAGAAATTGTGCAGAAAAAGCTGGATATCAATATGAAAACAATCCCTCAATTTCTACACTATATGCAAATATTTAATTTGAAGTGGACAATTATGGATCCTAAATATGAAAGCTAAAATTTTAAAGTCGTAAAGCCTTTAGATTGGGAGGGGGCATTTGGAAATTTTTTGGGCTAGTGATTACGTATCTTGATTGGGCTTTGGGTTACTCAAGCGTGTGTGTCAAAATTCAACAAATGTTCTGTTATGATTTGTACACTTCATTTTTATTCACCTTATATGTTTCATTGTATGTAAATTTGACTTTAAAAGGAAAAGAGTTGTAAAATATAATTGAATTCCTGTTAATGATATGCATACTAAAGTAATTGGGGGAACTGTATTGATGTCTTCAGTTTACTTTGAAATATATTGACTAATAAGATGAAAGAGAAAATGACTTTTATAAAAATGTTACAGATAGAATTCAGATGGTAAGGTATATGGGTGTTCACTGTAGAATTCTTCTAATGTTTACGTGTATTTGAACATTTTCATAATAAAAGGTTGAAAAACTAATGAGAATGGCATAAACAACATTTAAGCAATATATTTTGAAATTTAATTCAAATGGTCAAATTCCTGGAAAATACAAACTCCTTTAACTAACAGAATTGATAGAAAATCTAAGTAATTCCAGTAATCCCAATGAGATCACTTGGACACAGGAAGGGGAACATCACACACTGGGTCCTGTTGGGGGGAGGGGGGAGGGGAGAGGGACAGCATTAGGAGATATGCCTAATGTAAATGACGAGTTAATGGGTGCAGCACACCAACATGGCTCATGTATACATATGTAACAAACCTGCACATTGTGCACATGTACCCTATAACTTAAAGTATAATAAATAAATTAAAATTTAAAATTTAAAAAAAGAAAATCTGAGTAGTTCACCATTGTTAAATAAATGGAATGTGCCATTTGAAACCCTCCAACTGAAAATACTACATATAGTTACAATAGTGAATTTTCCCAAGCACTTAAACAATAAACAATGCCATCTTATACAAACTTTTCCAAGTAATAGAAAAGTAGGGAACATGTCCCAATTTGTTTTACAAGGCTTGCATAACACTGATACCTGACAAAGCTGTCAGAGAAAGGACAATTACAGGCCACTTTCTCTCATGAATTTAGATGCAGAAGTTTGAGGTCAGGGATGTATTAAAAAGTCCAGTCTCATGGGCTCCATCTCACATCTATTGAATCATAATCTCTGAGCATGGAGTCCAGTGAGAGATGAGTTTTCATAATTCTAAGTAATTCTGATACAGTTTAAAGACAAGCATTTGTAAATGTTTTTCAAACTTTCTAGGTAACTGAGATAAGGGAACTAATGAATAGACTATTAATATGCAACATAGACGTTTCTTTTTAAAATACAAATTGAAAAAATGAATTTGTGAAATAATATTTGTTTCCAAATTTGGGGGAGATATAGTGGAAATTCTTGGGACATATGCCCAGCCCATAAACCTGTTCCCCTCTCAACTTCTTTGGGAACATCCTATGCCCATCTGCTGGGGTGCCCCTAAGAGCCGTATTTTTCTACAGGCCAGAGAACAGTATTTTCCACTAGTAGCCAGGGATCCCCGCTCTTGACAGCACTTGATCCCTAACAAATCAGTTCACAACCCTGCATCTCATCAATTACTTTAGAGAGTATTAAGTCTGTTAGCAAGGATGCACAGAAGAAAGAAAAGTCAATGCTTCACATTTAAATTACTAAATAATTTTTAAAACATATAGAATAAATAATAGCTTGAAAGTCAACATTTTTACTGCAATAGTTGGATATTTTGAAATAGAAAAGAGCACTTTGAGTTGTTTTGTTTGGTTCAGTTTCTAAATGCTAAGAGCCTAAAGGACTTAAGAACATAACTTTTGATCATAAACAGTATAGGAAAGAATAAACCATGGCCTATGAGTCCATTTCCATGCATCTAAAGAGGAGGAGCTTTGGAGAAGCAAAGAGAAGAGCTGTATAGAATATGACCTGTAAGGGTTTTGGAGAAGCGAAGCATCACTCTCCATCCCTCCCTGTGATGAGCTACAGGTTGATTAGGGAATCCCAGAGAAACTGGTACTCATTTTCAGCTTCCTGGGGAAGACGGCAAGCCGCTCTGAGAACCCCTGGGTGTCTAAAGGGCAGATAAGGAAGTGAGGTAGGGAGTGGGGGACATGGTGTTACTGCATCCAGGCCAAGGGCACCTGATGTAGCCCAACCTCCTAAGGAAGGCTCCTGCAGTTCTAGGGTTATGGGACAAAATTGAAAATTGTTCTGTGCCATTGAGACAGATGGAGAAGTACCTGAATAAGGGCCAGTAGACCAGAGGGATATACAGAAAGGAAAAGCCATGCTGTTAGCTAACATTACACAGATCATGTGAGCCAGATTTTATAGTAGGAGATTTCAGCAGTGAAAATCAGAGAAAGGGTAATGTCTCAAAAGCTGATGAGAAATACATGTCAGTAGATGTCAGCAGAGGCCAGAACTTGATCAAGCACCAAAGGTCCCCTCTCTCCAATACAGAGAATATAACCCCTCCACCCATCCACACCCCCTCTCCAACCTTAAAGAAAATTCCCAGAGGGAGGAATATGGAGAGATTATAAATCACTGGATTGCAAGTGATCAGGTTAAATTAAATCAAACTTTTACGCTGACATTCAAAATCTTGCAGAAATCTGCCTCCAACCTGCCTTACCAACTATGTCCCTGAAACAACCACACACAGACTCTCTAGTCAAGCTGTTCTTTCCTCCACAAACTTGCCTGGGTGTTTTTACTTCTCCATATTTGCTGATGACATTTTTCCTGAGCTCCCCAAACCTCTTGAAATGCCTTATTTACGTCACTGACTCCTAACACATTGCCTAATACGGTCAGCGAATGCTTCTGAGTGAACTAATGAACTGAATGAGAATGAGATGACGAGCGAAAGAAATGAATGACTAGAATGTCCTTCTTAGAATTATCTCCCTGTCTGAAATTTATCTTTCTAGGAACAGATAGCACCTCATTTTTTTTTTTTTTCTGAGAGAGCGTTAGGGCTGATTTCTGCCACATATTGTGCTAACTCATATTATCAACCATTGCTATTTTATCATGTGTCATCTTGTGTTATTCCACAACTATATAGGTTTGTATGTGCATATGTATAGATGCATAATCACGTGACTCCAACAGCGTAATCCTTTTGAGGCAAACGTTGTACTTTTGGTGAGAACTGAATTAAGTGAATAAATGCAAACTCCTGCAACCGTATCTTCCCCCAACGTTTCATAATGCTAGCCATAAGGAAAAAAATGCAAAGTAAGACAGTGAAACAACCAAAACTACATCTTCTACAGGACTCTCAAGTACTAAGAGAATAACTGAGTTCAGTATTTGTCTCCTATTGCCTTAGAGGAGGACACGGCAAATTTTAACGGGCCATGTTTCCTGCAGCTTTTATGGGAATGTTTATAGAGAAAGGAAGTGCATTAAAGAAAGCAAAAATAGAGAGTGGAAGGTGATAGTCTGCATCTGTGTTGTCACTTTCAGGACAACTTTGTTGCCAACCCTTGCACTTAAATGCTTGCACAGCTTTAGGAAGTTTTAGTGGGTGATAGCTATGAAAATGCAAGCTATTGTTTTTGGTAATAACCCGATATTACTATCCCATCATTTAGCGCTCATTAAAGTAAACCAGAAAAGTCCTATCGAGAAAACAACTTTTTATGTAGCTTAAAGTGCTACGTCTGAGCGATTTATATGGTCAATGTACAAGTTTTCCTTTTCTAAGCTATTTTTCTTTATTTTCCAAATTCAATGTCCCAAGCAGATGACTGATTTGGGAAGCAATAGCAATGCATTTCACTGCATTGTACAAGATTCTCAAAATAATATTTTTGAGGAGTCAGTGGTCAAAATAAACATCAGTTTGGATACAAAAAAGCAATGGAAATTTAAAAGATTGACGTTTCTATTTCAGGAAATGTACATATTTTATGTGTTTATACTTTTGTTCACATTTTATACTTTATATTTTTACCCCAGAAACAATAGTACAATCTTTTATATATTTTCCTAAAATCATCAAACATTATATCTGCTCTCCGTATTTCCATTCGCTTTGCTAATGTTTATCAATGTAACACTCCCCTTTCTGGTTTTCATTATTTTCATTACAGTCACATAACAAGAGAAAGGAAAAACTAGTATTTGTCTTTGAAATAATAGGTTTTAATTCCCTCTTAAACACAGATTTCTATATTAAAAATATCTAAATTTTTAGAATCAATGGGTGGACTCCAACTAAACATTCTCTTATTAATATCCAGTTTATTTTAATGATTATTAACCATGTTTTAGTCAGTGAATAATGATTTGTTGTTTTAAATAAACCTGAAATTTAATTTTGAATGGCTTGAAAAAAATAGATTGACTTCTACATATTAATTTTTGCCAAAAAAAGCTACTTTACTTTTGAATAATTTATACAGATAACATTTTTATAATGATGAATTTGATTTAGACAGACTATAGGTCTTTTTCAGTGTGTATTTAGCACTTATCTTCTCTAGAAGTGAGGACAGCAAATAATATTTTAACAAGCATATAATCAGACATCCACAATTCAAAGACTTCTGTCTAGTGCTAGCTACCTAAAATAACCTATTACCAAAGCCTTTCTTTACAACGTACTAGAATAATCTATTTTCTTCTTAATTTTGTTACATAAATTTATTAGGAGCTCACCAATATCCTTCGTTTTCAGGCTTCCAGCAAACATAAATGTAGGTGAGAAAAAAAGAATGAGTTAGTTCTTTTTTTTTCTTATGCTGAATTTTTAGTATCTTTTAAAACCAATAAATATTTGTCCCCACATTTTTCATCTAAGAAAGTACATAGGTTAAAGGACTGGAGTGAATTCTTTTCATGCAGATTTCTGTCATGGTAGACATACAGATTGCTGGGAAAAGTCGCCACTACTGCCCACTGTCTATGTGAAAGTTCCCAAAACCCCGCCTTGAATCACAGCAGAAAGTCTGTGTCGTTCACTGAGAGGATTAAAAACTTGTTCTGGGCATATAAACAGATCTGTTCATATATACTATTTTCTTCATTAAGGTGTTTTTCTGAATTTAATTTAAATTGCCTCCTTTAATATAAAAATATCCCTGAACCCAAGAGTACAGTCAACTTCCCATGTGAGCCCTTCTTCTTTGTACCTCTAAGCCTGGAGCAACTGAGTTTTGACCTCAGTACAGTCCCACTGTCAACATCAGGGAACACTGGACTGTTAGCTGTGGCTGGACTCAGACAAAAATACTCCAAAAAATACTTCTGTATTGTTCTTTTCCCCCACCCCCGTAATAGGCTTCCACTGAATGTTACACGTGATGTTATTTCCACTTAATCTTTTCTACTAAAGTTTTCTCAAATTTCATATTTTTCCATATTTTATTTGTTATACTCTAAAGTCATTCATTTATTTTACCTGTGTTATCGCACTTTAAATTCACTCATTTAAGTACAGTTGTAATTAGGATTCACTTTGGAAATTAAAACATATAACATTCACAACATAGGTGAAAATAGTCTCTACGGAAAATCTTGATTTCATAAAATAAAATATATAATCTACAACCTTCAAACAAATGAAAGTTAATTTTTCCCACACAATCTATATGCCATATTCTAAGCAGGAATTACCTCCACCTTATGTTTTTTATTTTTATCCTCATTATTTCCTAATTTTATTTTGTAACACCAGCCAAAATCTGTACTTAACACCTAGATTCTTCTTGAATATCTTCATAGAACACTATAAAGACATATAAATACATTTCTATATATTTCTATAGAGAAATACATTTCTATATATAAATATATTTTTATATATTTCTATATATAAATATATTTCTGCTAATAAACGTATGAAATAAATTTCTGTTAATAAACATATGAAAACTTTAAATAATCACTTTATAGTAAACAAAATGTCTCAGAGATGTTCAATGTTTTAATAAATCACGCGGTGCATTTCTCACATCCTAATTTTAAATTTTAAACAGTAAAAGAAATACCTTACCCCAAAAGTTTCCTGGCCATGGACTCCCTAAACTTGTTGTGTTATTAGCCATAATATCCACAAGAAATAGAAGAAAGAGAAGAAAAAGAGAAAGAAAAATCAGTATGTCGAAAAAAAGCAGTTCGATTCTATGTCTTTGTAGTACAGCAAGAGAAAAATAATTTTTACACAACCCCTCATATACTTGTGTTGGCATAAAAGGAAATAAGTGTATCATGTTTCCTGCTTTTATACTCAAATTAGCAACTGTTTTTCTTATCTTGGAATTCCACATGGTTCCTGAGACACAAAACAATGTCCTTTTCATCATTTCCTCAGCTAAGTTCCTAAGTTCTCTCCTCTCAGCCACCTCCAAAACCGCTTTTAGGATAACAGGGGTGTGTGTGTGTGTGTGTGTGTGTGTGTGTGTGTGTGTGTGTGTGTGTTTTCTCATCCCATACTGACATAGAAAGGAAGACTCCAAACTCTCAGCTACAGCACCTTGAATTAAACGTATACAGAATTGAGAAATAGACCACGTTCCAATGCGTGAAAGCTAGATTTATATAGTAAATTTGGGGGAAGAACTACTCAAAACTCAGATACTTACTGAATTCTTTGTTGTTGTTGTTGTTGTTGTTGTTGTTGTTTTTGAGACTTAGTCTCGCCACTGTCGCCCAGGCTGGATGGAGTACAGTGGCATGATCTCGGCTCACTGTAACCTCCGCCTCCCGGGTTCAAGTGATTCTCCTGCCTCAGCCTCCGGAGCGGCTGGGATTACAGGCGTCCACCACCACAACCCGCTAATTTTTTTTAATTTTTACTAGAGATGGAGTTTCACCATGTTGGCCAGGCTGGTCACGAACTAGGCATGACCTCAAGTGATCCACCTGCCTTGGGCTCCCAAAGTGCTGGGATTGCAGGCATGCGCCACTGCGCCAGGCCACCAAATTCTTGACATGTCTGTTTCTCTATTTGGTATACAAATTTTGAAAGTTATTTCTTTAATTCATTTCCTAAATATCTAAGTGTAATTTATATACAATTTGTGTTACTCTTTACTTAGTATTTAGTATGAAAAAACAGTTTCTACATTGAAGAAATATATTTAAAATCAAGGAGGGAAACCATAAATGCAAAATTTTTCATTACAAAGTTTGTTAAGTGCTATAGCAAGGGGTGTAGAATGTGAACTGCTATGGCAAAGGGTACAATGGTCTCAGGAATTTGTTTTTCATAGAGAAGTTTGAGAGCTGATATAGGAAAGAGTTACATGAAACATTTTGAGAGACACAGGTTAGTTTAAATTTCAAGAGTCTTTCCGCAAGCTTTGCTTGTTTAGACTGGATCCTCTGAGGACTGTGAGCCACTGGAAATTGTGAATAACAGTGTCAAATTGCACCTAATAACTGCGCTAAACTGCATTCCACGATCTGGCTTCATCAATCTTTGAGTATCTCTAGCCTGAACTCTTGTATATATCTTGCACTAATCATATTCTAACTTAATAGTCGTTAGAATATGACTTAGTGCAAAGTAGTATTCCTCTTTGTGAAGTCTGTAATATATTCCCACGTAGTTCTAAGAAAACAACAAAAAAAAGACAGTTATAATAATTTTTGCAGTCCTGCTTCTTCCAAAATGAGGTTGTTTCTGATCAGTCTCATTTTTTTGTGAATTTAAGTATAAATGTATTAGAAATTAAAATATAAATCATCTAAGATAATTATAAAACGTCATAGAAAATTTAGAGAATTCACTGAGCAAATATATTCACCTCTGTAATATTCTTGCTAAAGTTTATTTTCAAATAATCCAGTAAATAAAAACTCCTACTATTACTTAACAGACAAAAAGGGCTTACATTTCAACAGTTGTCTTTACCTTTCAATATTGTTAACAAAGTTCATAAAAATAGAAAATTAAAAGAACATGTTATTTCTGAAAGAAATGTAATCTGGATGAAAGTATATTGAACTACTAACCACTTTACTGTTCTAAAAGCATCGAGTATGATTCTTAATTACTAAATGTATTTTTAAATACACATTTTGCATTATTAAAGGCTACCTGATTGCAATAAATCCTAATTTCAAAGGTGTATATAATTTCCCAAACACTGCATAGATTGCATTTTCCTTAAAATAAACCAAAATGAGTGGAATGGGGTAACTGACATTGTCTCAACTGCCTTCTGTGCAGAAACAGAGCTCATTCCATTTCAGGGCTGGGATACAGGCTGACACTTCCTTTCATTGTTCTATGTTTAACTATGTAGATTTTCTCCCAATAGGTTTTCATTTTTGCAGATGGCCAGAACCCAGTCAAAACTCTAAAGAAAATGTGTTTCTTAAATCAGTTTATGACCTAGGAATAACTTGCCTGTGGGTAGCACTGGCTCTTGTCCATGTACGTAGTTTGCTTGGTAAGGATTCATACCTTTCGCTGGCACAGATCCATCTAAGTGAATGTTGGTGTCTATGTGATTTTTGAGTCCCATGACTTGTCATGCCATAACAGGAAATTGATTTTTATCTTCACAAAACTGTTAGGTTTGCTTTTCTACTGCTCATTATTTCACAACCTGGCTCTTTAGGTCTGGGTTCTTCAGTGGTCATAAAATACATTGAGAAGTTTGTTCTTGCCTCAGATATTCACAGGACTTCCTCACTCTCCTCATTCAGGTCTCTGGTCAGAAGTCACCTCTTCAACAGGCACTCTCTAACCACCTGTCTAAAGCGTTCCCACTTGAACCACGCTCTGTCTCCTGACCCTAGGTTGTTTATCACTCTCTGACATGATGCTATATATGTGTCTTAGTCTGTTCCAGCTGCTGAAACAAAATATCCTAAACTGGGTGGCTTTAAAACTACAGAAGTTTATTTCTCACAATTCTAGAGGCTGGGAAGTTTAAGATCAAGGGGTTGGCAGGTCGGTGTCTGTTGAGGGCTCACTGTCTCGTTGACAGTCATCTTCTCGCTGTAACCCCACACTGTACAAGGAGTGAAGGGTCACTTTCAGCCTCTTTTATAAGGACACTAATCCTATTCATGAGGGCTGGATAACTAATCACTCCCAAAGGTCCTACCTCCTCCTACCATCACCTTGGCGTGGAGGATTTCAACATACTGATTTTGGGGGAACATAAGCATTCAGGGTATGTAAAAATGCTTTGCTTTTCTGGTTGTGTTTTGTCTCTTCCACCAGAAATAAGTTTCATGAGGGTAGGAGCTTTATTGATTTTGTTCACCAACTGAAATCCAGTGGCTAAAATAGTGCCTGGCTCGCAATAGGCTCTTCATAAATATTTATTAAATGGGGAAATGAAATAATTTGAAGGGATCTCAAGATGAAAGTATTTTGGACACTCCAAGTTAATAAAAGTGTCACTTAACACTAAAAAACAAGTTAAAAATCTCTATTCACCTGCATTTTAATATTTTTAAATTATAACTTATAACTTGATATCAAATGATGCAAAAGAACATCATTACATTTAAGAGAAGGTACACATTTGACATTGAATTTCCTTTTTTAGCTTTACCTTTTAAAAATATAATAAGTTTTATCTTCCCAATATTAAATTGACTCAGTTTCACTAAACTGGGAGTACGCTCAGAACCTATAAGAACTCCCCACAAAAAATTAAATTTTTAAATCTATTTTTTAATTCAAGTTTTTAGAAAGTAACTAGGAGGATGAATAAAAATATGAACATGTCATTTTAACAGAGTTATGCCTTTTTTCTTTTATGTTTACACGGTATAAATGTTGGTCCTCATTTTCTTTCTCCTTAAAGTCATTCGCTTTGGTAGGGAGAATGACAAAATTAAGAAGAGAGGTGATGATGACAACCTTAAAATAGAGGTCAGGTAATAAATGTGAAAATCTAGCTGTTAAATTTTAGGATTTTACAAACTACAGTGGAAATAAAGATAATTTCCCAAGGTCAGTGTCACCAATTTTTTTTCTCATTAAATAAGACTTCATGAATGTCTGATTGTGGCTATGGAAAGTGATGATCAGATTTGAGAGGGAAATTGACTTAAACCTGAACAATGAGAGTCAGAGCTAGAGCCACAGGGAGAAAGTGCTGAAATCAGTTCTGATAGTTTTTTGGCTGAGTCTTCAGGGTTTTCTACACATACGGCTAAACCATCTGCAAATAAAAATATTTTTACTTCTTCTTTTCTGATGTGTATGCTTTGATTACATTTTTCTTCTCTAGTCTCTGACTAGACGTCCAGTACTATGTTGAATAGATGTGGCAAAAGTGGGCATTCTTGCCTTTTTCCTGATCTTAAAGGAAAAGTTTTAAGTTTTTTTCCCATTGATTATTATGTTAGCTGTGGGCTTTTCATATATGGCTTTTATTGTGTTGAAGTAAATTATTGCTATATCTGTTTCTCTGAGGGGCTTTATCATGAATTGATGCTGAATTTTCTCAAATACTTTTTCTTCATCTATTGAGAAAATTGTGTATGGTTTTTAAGCTTCATTTTGCTAATGTAATGGGTCACATTGATTAACTTTCATACGTTGAATTTCCTTTCATCCCAGAGATAAATCCCACTTGGTCATGGCGTATAATCCCTTTAATGTGCTCTTGAATTTGGTTTGCTAGCATTTACTTAGGATTTTTGCATGTATTTTCATCAGGGATATTGGCCTATATTTTTCTTTTTTCGTGGTAGGTTTGTCTGGCCTTGGTATTAGGGTGATGGCCTCATAAAATGAGTTTAGAAGCATTCCCTCTCTTCTGTTTTTTTGCGAGAATTTAAGACAATTGTTATTCTTTGAATGTTTGAAATCAGTACATTTGCAGGCTACAAAATCAACATACAAATATCAATGGTATTCTATACACAATGAAAAATCTGGCAAGGAAATTAAGAAAACAATTCCATTTACAATAGCATTAAAAAGAATAAAATAGGAATAAACTTAACTAAAGAAGTGAAACATTTTTACACTGGAAATTATAACATTCTGATGAAGAAAATTAAAGAAGACTCAGGTAAATGAAAAGACATTCCAATATCATCAACTGGAATAATTAACATTGTTACAATGCTTACTTGCCCAAAGTGATCTAAAGACTCAATGCAATCCCTATCAATATCTTAATGGTATTTATTACAGAAATAGAAAAAAAAAATCCTAAGATTTAGATGGAATCACAGAAGACCCTGTATAGCCAAAACAATCTTAAGCAAGAAGGACAAAGCTGAAGGCATTCCAGTACCTGATTTCAAAATATACTACAAAGAAATAGTAATCAAATCAGTATGGAATTGACAGAAAAACAGAAAAACAGACCAAAAGAAGATAATAGAGAGCCCAGCAATAAATCTATGCACCTACAATTAAGTGGTCTATGAAAAGAATGCCAAGAAGACATAATGAAAAAGTATAGTCTCTTCAACAAATGGTATTGGCAAAACTAGATATCTACATGCAGAGGAAAGAAATTGGACCTTTATCTCACACCATATACAAAAGTCAACTCAAAATGGATTAAAGACGTAAATATAAAACCTAAAATCATCAAAAGACTAAAAAGAAAACACCGGGGAAATGCTTCTTGACATTGGTCTGGGCAACAAACTTTTTTGCTATGACATCAAGAGTGCAGGCAACGAAAGCAAAACTATACAAATGGAATTGCATCAAACTGAAAAGCTGCACAGCAAAGAAAACCATCAACAGACTGAAAAGACAACCTACAGATTGGGAGAAAATATTTACAAACCATGTATCTGAGAAGTGGTTTGTAAACATGTAAGAAACTGAAACAACAGCAATAATAAAAATGCAATAACATGATTAAAAAATGGGCAAATAATCTGAATAGACATCTCTCAAAAGAAGGCATACAAACAGTCAGCAAGTGTATGAAAAGGTGCTCAACATGATTAATCATTAGGGAAGTGCAAATCAAAACCACAAGGAGTTATCACCTCACACCTGTTGGAATGGCTATTATCGAAAAGACAGAAGAAAACAAGTATCAGTGAGGATTTGGAGAAACTGGGATCCTTGTACGCTGTTGGTGAAAATGTACATTGTAAAGCCATTATGGAAAGCTGTACAAAAATTCCTTAAAAAATAAAAAATAGAACTACCATATTACCCAGCAACTCCACTACTGAGTATGCAGCCACAGGAAATGTAATTGGTGTCTCAAAAAGATTCCTGCACTGCCATGTTCATTGCAGAATTATGCAAAATAGCCAAGATATGAAAACAACCTAAGTCCATTGACACATGAATGAATAATGAAAATGTGGCACATTTATACAAAAGAAAATTATTCAACCTTTAAAAAGAAGGAAATATTAGCATTTGTGATGACATAGATGAACCTGGAAGATGTTATGCTAAGTGAAATAAGCTAAAGAAAGACAAATACAGTATAATCTCATTTATAGGTGGAATCTAAAATAGTCAACTTGGCCGGGCACAATGGCTCATGCCTGTAATCCCAGCACTTTGGGAGGCTGAGGCTAGAGGATCACCTGAGGTCAGGAGTTCAAGACCCACCTGGCCAACATGGCGAAAGCTTGTCTCTACTAAATACACAAAAATTAGCCTGGCATGGTGGTGCACACCTGTAATCTCAGCTACTAGTGAGGCTGAGGCAGGAGAATTGCTTGAACCCAGTAGGTGGAGGTTGCAATGAGCTGAGATTGCACCACTGCACTCCAGTTTGGGTGACAGAGCGAGACTCCATCTTAAAAAAAACAAACAAAAAATAAGTAAATAAAATAAAATAAAATAGTCAGATTCATAGAAGCAGACAGAATGGGGGTTGCCAGAGGCTGAAGGAAGGGCAAATGGAAGATACTGGTCAAAGAGCACAAAGTTTTGGTTATACAAGATGAGTAAGTTCTGGAGGTTTAATGCACAGCCTTGGCTATAGTAAACAATACTGTACTGTACACTTGATATTTGTTAACAGGGTAGATCTTAAGTGTTCTCATGAAAGAAAAACATGGTAGCATGAAATGATGGATCTGTTAATTAGTTTGAGTGCAGTGATCATTTTACAGTGCATGAATATATCAAAACACGTTGTACACCTTAAATACATAAAATTTTTATTTGTCAATTATATCTTTTTTTTTTTTTTTTTTTTTTTTTGAGACGGAGTCTCGCTCTGTCGCCCAGGCTGGAGTGCAGTGGCGCTATCTCGGCTCACTGCAAGCTCCGCCTCCCGGGTTTACGCCATTCTCCTGCCTCAGCCTCCCGAGTAGCTGGGACTACAGGCGCCCGCCACCTCGCCCGGCTAATTTTTTTGTATTTTTAGTAGAGACGGGGTTTCATTGTGTTAGCCAGGATGGTCTCGATCTCCTGACCTCGTGATCCGCCCGTCTCGGCCTCCCAAAGTGCTGGGATTACAGGCTTGAGCCACCGCGCCCGGCCTGTCAATTATATCTTAATAAAGTTGAAAAAAATTGTTTGAGTTGATGTTTACCCTGAGGATGGGTGTGAGACTTCAAGGTGCAACTATAGTTTAGAGTAGTCAGTGGCATTAGCAGTGACCAACATACCTTGAGAAATAAACTTTCTAAAGAAACACACTTTAGGCCGGGCGCAGTGGCTCATGCCTGTAATCCAAGCACTTTGGGGATGCTGAGGCGGAAGGATCACCAGGTCAGGAATTCGAGACCAGTCTGACCAACATGGTGAAACCCTGTCTCTACTAAAAATACAAAAATTAGCCAGGGTGGTGGTGCGTGCCTGTAATCCCAGCTACTCAGGAGGCTGAGGCAGGAGAATCGCTTGAACCGGGAGGTGGAGGTTGCAATGAGCCGAAATGGCGCCACTGCACTCAGCCTGGGCGACAGAATAAGACTCTGTTTAAAAAAAAAAAAAAAAGGCCGGGCGTGGTGGCTCAAGCCTGTAATCCCAGCACTTTGGGAGGCCGAGATGGGCGGATCACGAGGTCAGGAGATCGAGACCATCCTGGCTAACACGGTGAAACCCCGTCTCTACTAAGAAATACAAAAAATAGCCGGGCGAGGTGGCAGCGCCTGTAGTCCCAGCTACTCGGGAGGCTGAGGCCGGAGAATGGCGTGAACCCGGGAGGCGGAGCTTGCAGTGAGCTGAGATCCGGCCACTGCACTCCAGCCTGGGCTACAGAGCGAGACTCCGTCTCAAAAAAAAAAAAAAAAAAAAAAAAAAAAAAAAAAAAAAAAAAAAAAGAAGAAGCACACTTTAAATCAAGATATCAAAGAATTCCCAAAGATAAATTCTAAGAAACATGAACTTAAAATTGGAAAACAGTCAGTATCCACATGTACTAGGCAGAATGACTTCCCAAAGATGTTTATTCCCTAATTTCTGGAACCTGTGAACGTCACATTACATGGAAAATGGACTTTTCAGATGTAATTAAGGGAGATTATCCTGGATTATCTGGGGCAGGAGGGGCTCCAGTTAATCACATAAATTCTTAGAAGCAAAGAACTTCCTCTGCTTGGAGTCAGAGAGATGTGGTGGAAGAGAAGAGAGAGATACAGTGAGCATGAGACAGCACCACATGGAAGGCAGAGAGATGATTCCCAGCATGCCCTGGCTGGTTCCAAAATGTGCGAAGACCAGAAAAATGCTTCTAGGAGCCAAGGGCAGCCCTCAGCTGACAGCCAGCAAGGAAATGGGTATCTCAGTCTTGCAATCACAAGGACCTGAACTTAGACAACAACCTGAATGATCTTGGAAACAGATTCTTCTCCAGAACCTTGAGTAGTGGGTACAGCTCTGCTGACCTCTTGATTTTAGTCTTATGAGACCTGGAGCAGAAAAATCAGCTTCTGAAAGTGTAATAAAATATAGTCATCTTGATGAGAAAAACTATCAAATGCTTAAGGATACACTTAATTTTTATTGTATGATACCTATATCAAGAAAATGACAAAATTGAAATTGTTCATGAAAGAAAACTTAAATTTATAAAAAAAAGACACTATGCTCTTGGAATGGGAAGATCACATAAAGATATGTGTCTTCCCTTATATTCAAAGTAATACTGAGGCAGGATAGGTCCGTCAAGGAAGTGACCATATTCTCAGGTCACTGTGGTGACCGTACAGTCAACACAATAAGCCTCAGCATTCACATCGTAATTGAGTTTATTCAAGAAAAGTTATCTTCAGTAGGAACTTTCCCCTGTAGAAAGCATGCACATTCTGATTTTACCTGTCCTCAAACTGACCTTTTGCTCATTTTAATAGTAAAAAAGACACCCTTGGGTGGAGATTTAAGATGCTAATGAGACCTGCTACATATGAACAAACATGTACAGCTACTGCACATGTGCACCCCGAGGACCACCAAGAGCATGCTTTCTAGTCGCACCTTTTTCCACCTCCCTATGAATAATCATGTCAGATTCCTATAAATGGAGTCTCCCGAGTGCCAGTCTTTGCTGTCTCATCCTTACAAGCAGCCTGCCATGAATTCTCTCTCTCTCAGGGTGCACTACCTATTCCGCACCCAACTTTCAAAATCTTCTTTTTCTTTTGCAATAAATTATGCTACACTTCTTTTGCTGTGTGTCTCTTGTTTGAATTCTTTTAGACTAAAAAGATAAGAACTGAGGTATCACATCAGCCTTCAAAAATACCAAAGATTAATTTACAAAGATTTTGTTAAGAAAATGTATTTTATTGGATTTGCTGTTTCTAAAGTTCTCACGAAAAAGTAAATATGCAAGAAGGTTTAAATGAATATATACTTTGATGCATAAACTGCTCTCGATAGATCTATTCCATAGAACTATACCCACAGCTTACTACAACACAGGTCGTGGTCATAAAATTCAGTATCTTTGTGAAATAAATTTTTAAATTGCAAAAAAATTAGAAACAGCCTAAATATCCATTAATGGGGACCAGTTAAATCATGTATGGCATGACTACACTGTCAAATTCTAGGCATCAATAGATTTAGATAAAACCATACAAAACAGAATAGGACCATCTCTAAGACATATAGTTAAATGAAAAACCAGACTACGTAACAAAAATAGTAACATTTTTATTTGGTTTATAAAGGCAGTTGAATAGGTGTATAGTAAATATGATATGTTATCACATGAAAATACAAAGAAGAAAGCATCAAAATGTTAATTAACAGTGGTTAAGTCTGTGGAGGAAAATGGAGATGGAGTGGAATGTTAAGGAGGATTTCTACTTTGTTCTATACTTAACACATTTTACAAATAAATTTTAATGTGTACCTTGAGTTATTATCTTTAAAAAGAAAATGTAATGCATTATTAGTTCATGAGTTTCAATTTCTCATTGTACCTCCGAAAAGCATTCTCTTCTTATCTCAGAAAATGGATTTTTAACTCTTACATAGCCTCCCAGCTAAAGCCTAATGTTCCAGTCTCCCATAGAACCAGGCGCGGCAGGCAATTAAGTGCTGGCCAATCAGACATAAACGGAAGCGCCGAGTGCCACTTCCTGGTCCTGACTTAACGTTAGGATAAATAACACCTCACCCTGCATTTTTCATTTCTCCTTGCTGGAATGCATATGATGTGGAAGTTGCTGGGCAGCCATCTAGGACCGTGAAATGATAGCGACAAGTTGAGAATGGTAGAACCAAAAGAAGGGGGCTTGGGTTCCTGATAATTGGAGTTGCCATCCAGTCTGGATCTCCTACCAATGTCATTACATGAGTAAGAAATACTATTGTCTTCTTGGCTAGGCGCAGTGGCTCACGCCTCTAATCTCAGCACTTTGGGAGGCTGAGGCGGGTGGATCACGAGGTCAAGAGATGGAGACCATTCTCGCTAAACATGCTGAAACTCCGTTTCTACTAAAAATACAAAAATTAGTTGTGCGTAGTGGTGTGCACCTGTAGTCCAAGCTACTCGAGAGGCTGAGGCAGGAGAATCAATTGAACCCGGGAGACGTAGGTTGCAGTGAGTCGAGATCGTGCCAGTTTACTCCAGCCTGGCAGAGTGAGAGTCCGTCGAAAGAAAGGGGGGGGGGGAGGGAGAGAGAGAGAGAGAGGAAGGAAGAAAGGAGGGAGGGAGGGAGAAAGGAAGGAGAAAGAAAGAGAAAGAAAGAGAAAGAAAGGGAGGGAAGGGAACTAGTATTATTTTAGTTCTGTGTCACAGCAAGCAAAATCATATCTGCCCTACCATAATATTTACTGGTGCTTAACAACGGACTGGATAACACAGAATTTATAACAGTAACTTATCTTGGTTTATATGACAAACATGATGATATCACCATATATGTAAAACTCTGATGGATTGTATATTCAAAACAAGAGTCAAAGCCATACTGAACAAAAAATTATCAAATTGGGGCATATTCAAAGGCTATTCAAACATACATGTGCACTGAGTTGTTTGCTGTCATTGATTTGCTATTTACAGTTACCTCAAATTTAAAGTATATGGGTCACATGCTAAGTAAGTAAAAAAGAATTAATTTATTCATTTATTTACTTATTTTTGAGACGGAGTCTCGCTCTGTCACCCAGGCTGGAGTGCAGTGGCCGGATCTCAGCTCACTGCAAGCTCCGCCTCCCGGGTTCACGCCATTCTCCTGCCTCAGCCTTCCGAGTAGCTGGGACTACAGGTGCCGCCACCGCGCCCGGCTAATTTTTTGTACTTTTAATAGAGATGGAGTTTCACCATGTTAGCCTGGATGGTCTCTATCTCTGGACCTCGTGATCTGCCTGCCTCAGCCTCCCAAAGTGCTGGGATTATTGGCGTGAGCCAATGCGCCCGGCCAAGAATTTATTATAAAGTGCTTGGAAATGAAACTCTAGATACTCTTATTTGACTTAATAAAAGTGTTGCTTCATTGATTATCACCTGAAAGAAATGAAGAAACATTCAAAATTGTTTAAATTTGAAAATTCGGGAGGGTAATATCTAAAAAATCAATTAAAATGTCTTTATAAAAAAAAAGAAGATAAACAGATTTTGGAAATTAAAATTTTTATCTACTATGTCTTTTTTTTTTTTTTTTTAAAGTAACATGTTTTTCCAACCTATGGATACTATATTAGAGATTTACTCCAGTATAGTAGTTAAGAGTGTGGTCCCTGTGTGGATTTGAATCACAACCCTGCCGCTTCTTTTTGTATGACCTTGAACAAGTTAATTTTGTCTCCCTGTACGTCTGTTCCCTCACCTTTAAGCAAGTATCTTTACTGATTATAAGATTGCTTTAAGGGTTTAAATGAGTTATCAAATATAAAAATATTTAGGTCCATATCCACCATACACTGATCTGCCACACATGTGAGTTACAGTTTTTTTAATCAAATATTTATAGAAGGCCGGGCGCGGTGGCTCAAGCCTGTAATCCCAGCACTTTGGGAGGCCGAGACGGGCGGATCACGAGGTCAGGAGATCGAGACCATCCTGGCTAACACGGTGAAACCCCGTCTCTATTAAGAAATACAAAAAAAACTAGCCGGGCGAGGTGGCGGGCGCCTGTAGTCCCAGCTACTCGGGAGGCTGAGGCCGGAGAATGGCGTGAACCCGGGAGGCGGAGCTTGCAGTGAGCTGAGATCCGGCCACTGCACTCCAGCCTGGGTGACAGAGCGAGACTCCGTCTCAAAAAAAAAAAAAAAATATATATATATATATATTTATAGAAAAAGTGAAACAAAATTTATCTATAACTTAAATGAAATGCAAAGGTAAATTAATATCCAACTACATATCAACATTTTGACGAAAATATTAAAGTTTGCATCAAAGGTTACTCAATATGGCTGCATGAGTTTAGGAGCTCTTTCATGGTTGAGTTCAAGAGTTCATTCATTGCTTTGGTTTGCCCAATAACTGCATCAAATAGACTGTTCAATATTTCCTCTGCATATCGTCAAGGTATAACCAAATTCGGAGAGAGGAGATGATCAATCACTGCCTCAAATACATTGTTCAATATTTCCTCTGCATGTCCTCAAGGTATAACCAAATTCGGGGAGAGGAGATGATCTGGCAGTCATCTCCTGGGGACAGGCATTGAGACCATTGTAGTATGTTTTGTGCTACAGAACACCTGAGCCTGGGTAATTTATAATAACAGAATTTTATTGGCTCAGAGTTCTAGAGGCTGAATCCAAGATCAAAGCATCACCATGTGGCAAAAGCTTTCTTCCTGTATCATCACATTGATACAGAACTGCTGTGCTCCCAGCTAAACCCGCCCCCCACACTTAAGCCTGGAACTAAGTGAAAACAGCTGACCCCAGTTTTCTGCCCAATGTTGCCCTTTTGGCCTGCCACGCCCTAGCCTGTGCCCATAAAAGACTGCAGCTGGCAAAGCAGCACAAGCGGCTGAGCGGTGGGGATACAAGTGGCTGACTTAGATGGTGCAGCTTCAGGGACCTTCTTCGGGTACCATCCCCTTTCCAACTCCCGTCCCGCCGAGAGCCACTTCCATCACCCAATAAAATCCTCCACATACACCGCCCTTCAATCCATTTATGTAACCTGATTCTTCCTGGATGCTAGACAGGAACCCGGGGGTCTAGAGAGCAGGGGCTTGGATGCTTCTGCCAGGCCTGCTCAGAGAGTGCTTCCGCCAGAGTGGAGCGAGCCGCAGGTTCCAGCGTTCCCCCCGGTTCCGTACTTGCTTGCTTTCAAGCTCCCTCTAGAGAGAAGGTGTCAGCGGCCAGCTGAGTGAAATGAGCCACTGTAGTTCTGCCCACGAAGGGGGTCAAAGTCAAGGGAATAATCCCATCTCAACATGGCGGGAGGTAGAAGGGCAAGAGTGAAAGAGGGGAGTGAACTTGCCCCTTATAACATTATTAATCCCATTTATGAGGGCAGAACCCTCACGACCTCATTAATGCTTAAAGCTTCCATTTCTTAATACTGTTACAATGACAATTAAATTTCAACATGAGTTTTGGCGCCGGCAAACATTCAAGCCACAGCAGGAAGCCACCTGGTAGGGCCTGAAGGATTCAGTAGGGCTGAGAAGCAGTGATGCTTCACTGATTTTCCCTTGTAGCAGGAGGAGCGGCAGACAAAACTCCTCAGACACAGAGTAACAGAAGGAAGGGGTTTATTCGGCGGGGGGCATCCGCAAGACTTCAGTCTCAGGAGCCAAGCCCCCGAGTGAGTAATTCCTGTCCCTTTTAAGGGCTCACAACTCTAAGGGGGTGCGTGTGAGAGAGTCGCGATTGAGCAAGCAGGGGGTACGTGACTGGGCGCTGTTTGCACCTGTAATTAGATCGGAACAAAACAAGATAGGGATTTTCACAGTGCATTTCTATACAATGTCTGTAATCTATAAGATAACGGAACCAATTAGGTTAGGAGTCCATCTTTAACTACCAGGCCCAGGGTGTGGCGCCAAGCTGTCTGCCTGTGGATTTCATTTCTGCCTTTTAATTTTTACTTCTTTCTTTGGAGGCAGAAATTAGGCATAAGACAGTATGAGGGGTGGTCTCCTCCCTTACCCTCACCCATAAGAATATTTGACTTTGCTCATATGATCACAGTTTATAGTAGGAGTCCTACAGCCTAGGCGTATTTTAATAAGAAAATTACTTTAGCATGACATGATTTGCTGTATTGAAATACAGGTTCCCAAAATAAATTTGAAAAATAGTGTTCATTCTTGAATATCCCCTAAGTCATTTATTTAAAAACTCATTCTAAAACCCATTAGGATTGATGGAAAATATTTATATTAAATTTTAGAAATCAATTTCATTTTTTAGATAAAAAATTTCCTTGTCACTCTGATTTTTGAAACCTACATTTGATAGATTGATATTCAAATTCTCATTAGGCTAGAATCCCAATTGCTCAGACCCAGAAGATACTACTCATTTGAAGCAGCTAAATATTAATATATAGTCTCTTGAAACACCAAGGACTTCAGTTCTTTGTTTTCCATCTTTAGTTTCCCCTTTCAGTGTAAAGATCTTTATCCTTAATTAGAAAAAAGCAGAAGAGGTGAAGATTTCGGTTTCTTCACTACACCATTGGCTTTTATTTCCTTCGACCTGGCTCTGATCACAAATTTTTAAAAATTATGTTATTAGATTTGCAAATCTCATTTTGTGTTTTTTACATTACTGTAAATGTATAGCATATTTTTGTACATATTTTCCTATTTTTCCTTACTTTTTCACATATTGCTTTTAAAAAAAAAAAAAAAAGGCTGAGCATGGTGGCTCAAGCCTGTAATCCTAGCACTTTGGGAGGCCGAGGCGGGTGGATCACAAGGTCAGGAGATCGAGATCATCCTGGCTAACACAGTGAAACCCCGTCTCTACTGAAAATACAAAAAATTAGCCGGGCATGGTGGTGGGTGCCTGTATTTGAACCCGGGAGGCGGAGCTTGCAGTGAGCCAAGAATTGCGCCACTGCACTCCAGGCTGGGGGACACAGTGAGACTCCGTCTCAAAAAAAAAAAAAAAAAAAAAAAAAAGGGAGAAGGCCTTTCTCTGTCACACAGGCTGGAGTACAGTGGCACGATCACAGCTCACTGCTACCTTGACCTCCTCCGCCCAAGCAATCCTCCCACCTCAGCTTCCCAAGTAACGGGGACTACAGGTGCAGGCCATCACATCTAGCTTTTGGTTTGTTTATATTTTGGTAGAGACGGGGTCTTATTTTGTTACCCAGGCTGGTCTCAAACACCTGGACTCAAGTGATCCACCTGCCTCAACTTCTCATAGTGCTGGGATGACAGGGATGAGCCACGATGCCTGGCCATATATTGCCTTTTTCCTGAGTTAGCTTCAGCTCCATTTTTCAAAATACCTTTTCTTATCTTTTTCTGAATTCCTGTTGAAATTTTAATTATGAAATTGTCTAACTGATTATTTTCTAAATGCCTTCCATATGTTGAGTTTTTCTCCTTCGATCATGATACATGCTGTGTGTCTCCTTCATATTTTAAAAATCTTACACTGTCTCTCTGGCATAAAATAGTTACTTAATAACTATCATATTTACCTTATTTATTCAATAATTGATATGCTGTATGACATTAACTATTTTGATTGTTGAATATTAATTAACTTAATAAAATTAAGTATTGAAATGAAAATAATAGTAATTTTCTATTATACATTTATAAAAATACAATGTATATTTAAAGATGCATGATAAAGTTTGTTGATTCTTGGGAGGATGGAGTATATCCTCATTGATGGTTTGAAGGCTTTTGAATGAAATATTAGAGCAAACTTAGAAAGTATCTTCATCTGAGAATTAAAATGTTCATTCAAAATCATTTTATTTCACAATCTACTATACTTACCCCATACTTCTCTAAATGGAATTCATCAGCACGGGATTGTTTCACTTGCGTCCATGTGAAGAGACCACCAAACAGGCTTTGCCTGAGCAACAAGGCTGTTTATTTCACTGGATACAGGCGGGCTGAGTCTGAAAAGAGAGTCAGCGAAGGGAGATAGGGGTGGGGCCGTTTTATAAAGTTTGGGTAGGTAACAGAAAATTACAGTCAAAGCCGGGTTGCTTTCTGGCCGGCAGGGGTGGGGGTCTCAAGGTGCTCAGAGGGGGAGCTTTTGAGCCAGGATGAGCCAGGAGAAGGAATTTCACAAGGTAATGTCATCAGTTAAGGCAGGGACCGGCCATTTTCACTTGTTTTGTGGTGGAATGTCATCAGTTAAGGCAGGAATAGGCCATTTAAATTTCACTTCTTTTGTGATTCTTCGGTTACTTCAGGCCATCTGCATGTATACATGCAGGTCACAGGGGATATGATGGCTTACCTTGGGCTCAGAGGCCTGACAGATTGTTTCTGTGACCCGTTTCTCTAGGTAATTGCACATGTTTCATAGAGTGAGAGCCAGTAAAGGAGTAAGTTGTGTTGATCTGGGGATGTCCTTTAATTTTGCTGCTTTTTTCATGCAGAGGTCCTTAAGCTTAGAGGATTGGGTTGACCATACTCATCCCTTCATAAGATGCTTCATCATCAGTTCATGATTTCTTTTCTTTTTTTTTTTTTTTTTTTTTTTGAGACGGAGTCTCGCTCTGTCGCCCAGGCTGGAGTGCAGTGGCGCGATCTCGGCTCACTGCAAGCACCCCTCTCCGGGTTCACGCCATTCTCCCGCCTCAGCCTCTGAGTAGCTGGGACTACAGGCGCCCGCCACCACGCCCGGCTAATTTTTTGTATTTTTAGTAGAGACGGGGTTTCACGGTGTTAGCCAGGATGGTCTCTATCTCCTGACCTTGTGATCCACCCGCCTCGGCCTCCCAAAGTGCTGGGATTACAGGCATGAGCCACCGCGCCCCGCCGGTTCATGCTTTCTAACATTCTTTTGTGTTTATTTTCACCCATCATTTATTATTATTAATTTACTCCTTTCATCCTCAGTCAGCACTTCTATTTCCCTTCCTCCAACCATTATTCTAATGTGTGACCTATGTATCATTTACTTGGATGGATCCTCTGAAACATATAGAGGGTTTGAGTGGGTGCATACATTTTTAATAGGCATCATTGTACTTTAAGCTTCATTTTGTCTCTTACCTTTTTCCACATAGCACTGTGTTTTTCAGTCCCATCCATTTTGCTGTGTGACCATCTGGTCTGTTGTATGGCAGTTATTCATTACAGCTTTCTGTGGTGAGTGCCTCCGTTTTTTACTTATTAATGAGGAACACATTTTAAAGGTCTCTTTCATAGACACACTTTGGGTCATGTTTAGAGTCATTTGTTCCCTGCTCATTTGTATTGTCTTGTTTCTTTAAACATTTTATTCATAATCATTGGAGTCAATTTTGATTCTGATTCCAAGTTCTTAGGAGGTAAATGTAGTTTTTTGTCCTTTTAATCGAGTTTCATTCATACTTATTTACTTCCTCATGTATTTGGTCCTTCTTTGTAATTGTAAGTTCATGTTTGGCTGAAGATTATGAGACTCTTGAGTGTCAGTAAGGGAGGAGACCACCCCTCATATCATCTTATGCCCAATTTCTGCCTCCAAAGAAAGAAGAGGTAAAAACTAAAAGGCAGAAATGAAATCCACAGGCAGACAGCCCGGCACCGCACCCTGGGCCTGGTAACTAAAGATCGACCCCTGACCTAATTGGTTCCGTTATCTTATAGATTACAGACATTTTATAGAAAAGCAGCGTGAAAATCCCTATCTTGTTTTGCTCCGATCTAATTACGGTGCATGCAGCCCCCAGTCATGTACCCCTGCTTGCTCAATCAATCAAGACCCTCTCACACGCACCCCCTTAGAGTTGTGAGCCCTTAAAAGGGACAGGAATTGCTCACTGGGAGGGCTCCGCTCTTGAGACTGAAGTCTTGCCAATGCCCCCAGTGGAATAAACCTCTTCCTTCTTTCATTCGGTGTCTGAGGAGTTTTGTCCATGGCTTGTCCTGCTACAGCAGGACTGAGGCTGCTTTCCTCTAGAATAGATTTGCATTTTTCTCTCTGCGGACAGTGAGTGCCCTTCCAACCTGGGGCCACTTTAATTGTTATCATGGTGTAGGGTTTTTCCACAGGAGATGTAAATTTTAAGCCCATACAACATGAGGGCAGATCAATGATTACAAATTCTCAGGGAAAACACCTCTCTGGAAGCCTTGGAGCTATAGCTGAGCAGAGCAGAGCAAACATTTTTCTCATTATCTCTCTGCCTACAGGCAGATTTGTTTTTTAACTACTCTTTCACTAAGGTGGGATTTTGTTAAGAATTGCAGCTTAATGCAAGGGTTTCAGGTTCCTCCCTTCCCCTCCCCTCCCCTCCTCTCCTCTCCTCTCCCCTCCCCTCCTCTCCCCTCCCCTCCCTTTCCTCCCCTTCTCTCTCTCTCTTTCCTTTTCTTTGTTTCTCTCTCTTTCTCTTTTTCTTTCTTTCTCTTTCTTTCTTTTCTTTTCTTCTTTTCCTTCCTTCCTTCTTCCTCTCTCCCTCCCTTCCTTCTTTCCTTTCCCTTCTCCCCTCTTTCCCTTCCTTCCCCTTCTTTCCTTCTTCCCTCTCTCCTTTCTTTCTCTTCCTTCCTTCCTTCCTCCTTCCTTCCTTCCTTCCTTCCTTCCTTTCTCTCTCTCTCTTTCTTTCTTTCTTTCTTTCTTTCTTTCTTTCTTTCTTTCTTTCTTTCTTTCTTTCTTTCTTTCTTTCTTTCTTTCTTTCTTTCTCTATCATCTCTCTCTTTCTCTTTCTTTCGTCCTTCTTTCTTTCTTCGAGTCTTGCTCTGTCACCCAGTCTGCAGTGCAGTAGTGTGATCTCAGCTCACTGCCACCTTCGCCTCCCGGATTCAAGCAATTCTTGTGCCTCAGCCTCCAGAGTAGCTGGGACTACAGGCAGGTGCCACCATGCCTGACTAATTTTTGTCTTTTTAGTAGAGACAGGGTTTCACCATGTTGGCCAGGTGGGTCTCAAACCCCTGACCTCCAGTGATCTGCCAACCTTGACCACCCAAAATGCTGGGATTACAGACATGAGGCACAACACCCAGCCCAAGGCCTATCTTTCTTATATCCTGTTAAATCAAAATTTTCAAAACTGTGAATTCCTTCTTTCAATGGTTGTTCCTAAGCAACTCTAACTTTAGAGCTTGCTTCCTTCTCCAGTTTCAGTTCCATATTGTTTGTTATGTCTGTTGTCATTAGTTGTTTTTGTTTTTGCCTTTGGACATGTCTCTTACTTTCCAGAGAGCGCAGAAATTCATTTAAAAGTATTGATTTTATTTTTATCCTAAGAGAAATGTTCATTGATTTGGAGGAACACAGGAGTGAGGAGAATGTGTATGAGGGGAGGGGAGATGGAATAATTTCATTTCAGAAAGGTTTGTTTGTTTGTTTGTTTTTGTCTGCAGAATGGAAACTAGATTGAGAGAGGTGTAGCTGAGGAAAACAAGTACTATTGCACTCATTCGGGAAAAGTATTTATGGTAATGTGTTCTAACCTAGTGGCAATAGAGCTGTAGAAAACTCTCATAGTCAATAAATATTTAGGAGATATAAATGAACAGATGTTGTTGAGAATTGGATGGGATTGATAGAACAGAATTGCTGGCATATGTAAATGATGGTTAAGGAGACCTGGATGAGGGTAGATTCTTGGGAAGCTCAATGGTTTAAATTGGGGCAAGCTGACTTTAAGGTGTCTCTGGGATATTCAAGCAGAGATTTCAGTTAGGCAATTTCATATAACGTCCAGGGTTCTGAAGAGAAGCAGCTTGTGGATATAAACTTGAGTGAGTCTTTGTGTGTGTTATTATTTTTGCTTTGATGGTCATTGAAGAGATGGTGTTGATGTGTTCAGTCTGAGAGCACATAGAGAGGAAAAAGTGATTCTAGGATTGAACTTCGAGAAACTGATACTTAAAATCTAGGTAGAGGAAGATGAAGCAGAAGGATAAGATAAAGGTAGCAACAAAAGAGAGAAACCCAGATGGGTGTACTGGTATGGATGCTAAGGAGAAAATATATTTTAAAAAGAAAGTGAAACTCAATATAGTAAGTATCAACTTTTCCCAAGTTAATCTATAGATTTCATAAAATTATTGTCAAAATCTCAGCAAAATTTGTAGTAAACATAGACAAGTTTACTCTAAAATTTACGTGGAAAGGCAGAGGCTATAGACTAGCTGAAACAATCTGAAAAACAATAAAGTTGAAGGAGTCACTCTACTCAATATAAAGGTTAACTACATAGCTTCAGTAATTAAGACAATGTGGTATTGGTGAGCAGTAGACACACAGATCAACAGAACAGGATACAGACCCAGAAGCAGAAGCACACAAATATGCACAAGTGATTTTTTATGAATGTGCAAAACCAATTCAGTGCAGGGTCATCATCCAACAAGTAGTGCTGGAGCAACTGGACATCCGCAGACAAACAACAGCAAAATTTAAGCTCAAGTCTCACGACTTGTGCAAAAATGACTAAAAATAAATCACAGGCTTTAATGTAAAACTATAAGAATGTAAAATATATAACCAAAAAAATGTGGATTTTTTTAAAATATAGGAGTAAACATTTGGAATCTAGGACTAAGTGAGGAATTCTTAGATTAGACACCAAAAGTATAATCCATAAAAGGAAAAACATATAAATTAGACCTCATCAAAATTTAAAATTTTGCTGTCTGGAAAAAACCTAAGAGGATAAAAAAGGAAAGCTACAGGTTTGGTGGAAATATTTGCAAACCATATATCTGACAAAGGACCAGTACAAGAGTGTTGATAGCAGCTTTACTCATAATAGCCTCAAACTGGAAACAATTTGCATGTCCTTCAATCAATGGGTAAATGGTCGAACAAATTGTCATATGTCCATACCATGGAACATTACTCAGCAATAAAAAGGGACAAATTGTAGCTCCATGCAACAACTTGGATGGATTTTGGGGGAATTATACTGATTTTAAAAAGCCAATTCCAAAAGGTTATATAATGTGTGATTCTGTTTATAAGACATTCTTAAAACGACAAAAGTTTAGAGAGAGAAAACTGATTAGTGGTTGTCAGGTATTAGGAATGGAGGGTGGTGGTGGGATGGAAGTAAGTGTGCTTATACAAGAGCAATAGGAGAAAATCTTTGTGGTGATGGAACTGTTTTGTATCTTGGATATACGAACTTACACATGTGATAAAATTGCAGAAAAATAAGCAAATGCATGCACACACACATGCACACAGATGTATATAAAACTGGAAAAATCTAAGATCAGTAGATTGTATCCATGTCAATATCCTGGTTGTAATGTTGTACATTACAAAACTATAGTTTTGCAAGATGGTTCTATTGGGAGAAACTGGGTAAATGATTCAAGGGATCCCTCCATATTATTTCTTAGAACTGCATGCACATTTATAATTATCTCAAAATAAAAAGCTTAATTTAAAAAAAAGAATGGGAGTATAGAAATGCACTACAAGAAATACACAATTGGATTTAGTAAGGAATTTCAATGCTTTCTGAAGACTGACATGAATGATGGCATGGTGAACAAAAGAAGACAGAGAGAAGCTCATTAGGAGTCAAATCCATCTACCTTCCCAAACCTCAAAGAATCTTGGGACATGAATATGCCTGGCTTGAGTAAAAGTATGTGTGAGATATGGGAATGTAAATAAAGAGATTAACTATAAATATGTTCATTGTGAAGACTACTGCCCATTTCCCCCACAAGTCCCCAGCCTGAGAAGGGCATCTGACAGCCAGGTATCCAGGCATTCTCCCATACCATCTCCCCAAAGCCCACTCCTCTACTGCCAGTCTCCACTCCTCTCCCTCCTGCCCCTCCTCACACACCCCTTCCCCACCCCAGGTAACAAGTGATGTCCTTTCCAAAAAGGTTCTGTGAAGTTTTTAGGGAAAAGTAAGATACCTAGTCTAGTGGGTCCATGCTCCAGAGTAAAGCCCATGAACCCTAGCATTTATGGGGTTTCATAGAGCAACAGCCATCTCCTCATCCACTCATAGCGAAGCAAAGGTCTTCTCTGTAAAATGAGGATTCTAGTAATATTTGGTGTGTATGAGTATGGCAAGAATTAAATAAGAGAGTAGATATAAACCCAGATTCACAACACATAGCAGGCTATGCAAGGTTTGGTTAGTTAAAATACAACAAGAACAATGACAGTGTTAAATCTAAGGGGGAAAGAGCAAAATGGAGAGTATGGCTGAAGACTGCAGGTGGGAGTGGGGAGTGACTAGAGATGGCTAAGATGCTAAGCGCAGTGGCTACCACAGCCTGTGGTCCTCTCTTCTCAACGCAGCCACTTCTGCTATGCCCCTTCTGCCCTCGTTCAGGTTTTCACTTGGCCAGAGGGTGCTCCATGGTTTTGTTTTTCTTGAGGACTCACAGTCAGATCACCTGCCCAGATTCTTTCTGTGCCTGTCTGCCATGACATCAAGGCAGATGGTAGAGTTGGAATTGGGAACTCTTTCCTCCTCTCAAATAATTGGAATGTTGGAAATGGCTCTAAGGAGTGAAGGAGGTAAGCATCTCTTTGTTTTTTCCCTTCCATAATCTTCTTCCGTGAGACACCAGACCCTGGGCTAGGCTTTCTTGTCGACATTCAGGTATAGAGGAGTCGCTGGTGGTCATTGAACTCCTGTGAGCCTTTTTCCTAACCAGTAAAATGGGATCCAACAATTTAATCTAAAACCAGTATCACTAAATTTTGTTTGCCTTAAAATCTCATTTTACATAATAATTAGTTACCCAGTGCCAAAGGGCTTACAATAGAACACTTCTACGGGAAACCATGAGAGCTTCATTTTTATCTTTAAAGTCAGTTCTAATTTGTATTTCTTCTTAAATATAACAATTTAGACTCCCACCAACAGTGTAAAACTGTCCTATTTCCCCATATCCTCTCCAGAATCGGTTGTTTCCTGACTTTTTAATAATCACCATTCTAACTGGTGTGAGATGGTATCTGATTGTGGTTTTGATTTGCATTTCTCTAATGACCAGTGATGATGAGCTTTTTTTCAGCCACATAAATATCTTCTTTTTAGAAGTGTCTGTTTAGCCCGGGCGCGGTGGCTTAAGCCTGTAATCCCAGCACTTTGGGAGGCCGAGACGGGCGGATCACGAGGTCAGGAGATCGAGATCATCCTGGCTAACGCGGTGAAAACCCATCTCTACTAAAGAATACAAAAAACTAGCTGGGCGTGGTGGCGGGCGCCTGTAGTCCCAGCTCCTCGGGAGGCTGAGACAGGAGAATGGTGTAAACCGGGGAGGCGGAGCTTGTAGTGAGCTGAGATCCGGCCACTGCACTCCAGCCTGAGCGACAGAGCAAGACTCCATCTCAAAAAAAAAAAAAAAAAAAAAAAAAAAGAAGTGTCTGTTTATATCCTTTGCCCATTTTTCGATGGGGTTATTATTTTTATTTTTATTTTTTGGAGATTCTGGATATTAGCCCTTGGTCAGATGGATAAATAGCAAAAATTTTCTCCCATTCTTTAGGTTGCCTGTTCATTCTGATGATAGTTTCCTTTGCTGTGCAGAAGCACTTCAGTTTAATTAGATACCATTTGTCAATTTTGGCTTTTGTTGCCATTGCTTTTGGTGTTTTAGTCATGAAGTCTTTGCCCATGCCTATGTCCTGAATGGTATTGCCTAGGTTTTCTTCTAGAGTTTTTATGGTTTTAGGTCTTACTTTTAAGTCTTTAATCCATCTCAAGTTAATTTTTGTATAAGGTGTAAGGAAGGGGTCATTTCAGTTTTCTGCATATGGCTAGCCAGTTTCCGCAACACCATTTATTAAATAGGGAATCCTTTCCCCATTGCTTGTTTTTCTCAAGTTTGTCAAAGATCAGATGGTTGTAGATGTGTGGTGTTATTTCTGAGGACTCTGTTCTGTTCCATTAGTCTATATATCTGTTTTGGTACCAGTACCATGCTGTTTTGCTACTGTAGCCTTGTTGTATAGTTTGAAGTCAGTAAGCATGATGCCTCCAGCTTTATTCTTTTTGCTTAGGATTGCCGTGGCTATACTGGCGCTTTTTCAGTTCCATATGAAATTTAAGGTAGTTTTTCTAATTCTGTGAAGAAAGTCAATGGTATCTTCATGGGGATAGGATTGAATCTATAGATTACTTTTGGCAGTATGGCCATTTTCACGATATTGATTCTTCCTATCCATGAGCATGGAATGTTTTCCGTTTGTTTGTATCCTCTCTTATTTCCTTGAGCAGTGGTTTGTAGTTCTTGAAGAGGTCCTTCACATCCCTTGTAAGTTGGTTTCCTAGGTATTTTATTCTTTTTGTAGCAATTGTGAATGGGAGTTCACTCATGATTTCGCTCTCTGTTTGTCTACTATTGGTGTATAGGAATGCTTGTGATTTTTGCACATTGATTTTGTATCCTGAGACTTTGCTGAAGTTGCTTATCAGCTTAAGGAGATTTGGGGCTGAGACGATGGGGTTTTCTAAATATACAATCATGTCATCTACAAGAAGAGACAATTTGACTTCCTCTCTTCCCATTTGAATACCCATTATTTCTTTCTCTCGCATGATTACCCTGGCCAGAAGTTCGAATATGTTGTGGAAGACAGTGTGGTGATTCCTCAAAGATCTAGAACCAGAAATACCATTTGACCCAGGAATCCCGTTACTGGGTATATACCCAAAGGATTATAGATCATTCTACTATAAAGACACATGAGCACGTATGTTTATTGCAGCACTGTGCACAATAGCAAAGACTTGGAACCAACCCAAATGCCCATCAGTGATAGACTGGATAAAGAAAATGTGGCACGTATACATCATGGAATACTATGCAGCCATAAAAAAGGATGAGTTTGTGTCCTTTGCAGGGACATGGATGAAGCTGGAAATGAACCCACCATTCTCAGCAAACTAACACAGGAACGGAAAACCAAATACCACATGTTCTCACTCATAAATGGGAGTTGAACAATGAGAATACATGGACACAGGGAGGGGAACATCACACACTGGGGCCTTTCGGGGAGTGGGGGGCTAGGGTAGGGATAGCATTAGGAGAAATACCTAATATAGATGACGGGTTGATGGGTGCAGCAAACCACCATGGCATGTGTATACCTCTGTAACAAACCTGCACATTCTGCACGTGTATCCCAGAACTTAAAGTATAATAAACAAAAATTAGATTTTAGCTAAAATTTTCATTCTGTTTTTAGTAAGTTTTCCAGTAGCCTACCACTATTTATGATTTTTCTGTTTATATTCTGGTCTTTCCTGTTTTAGGAGCTGGCACGTGTCTTGACTACGTCACTGGTATTTTACATCCTTGGTTCTTTGCCTACTGATTTCCTTCTTTCATTCCTTCCACTCTTTCCTCCATGTTTGCTTCTCTGAATTTAAATTTCTTCATTTGTTAATAGGGGTGACAATAACACTCATCACACAGAACTGAGAAGTGATGTAATGAAATGACCCTTGTAAAGCATTTAGATCATTAGGTCAATACATAGTAGCTATAATTAGTGTCTGATATACATAAAGCCCTATTATTAATGTCTTATGAAAGCATTTGTATTAGAAAATCTCTAAGCTATTCTAGCTATTATTTTAATCTAATTTCATGGTAATTATTATCTAATTATAGTGAGTTCTTGTGTATTTTTTAAGTGTAAGGCTATTAACATGAGAAGATAGTTATTTAAAATGAAACAATGGTAGTAGAGACTTTAACAGAGACAAAATAGGTTTATTAAATGTCTCAATCAGTATTTTTGTAGAAATTATATTTATGCAATAGAACTGAAAATTAAATGACTAGTAGAAACAGAGAAAAGGGAAACAGTAAAACAATGGTAGAAAATTTTGTCAGTAAATATTACATTTTGAGCATAAATTATTAATTTTCACATTGGAATGGTAGCATAATTAATGCTTTTGAATAATTTAAAATAATTTTACCTTGAAAAAATGTAGGTAAATAATAAAGAAGATAGTTTGTGTTTTCCCATAGGAAGAAAAAATATATCTTCATTATACCAATTTGTTTCAAGGGAATTCATGACGTGTAGAAGCTTATGGCTAACTGGCTCAGGTAAATCATCCAGATACAAAATGTTCCCAATAGTGTTGTCTGCGGAATGTACTTTTTTGTCATCAATAAAAATACTGTCTGAGCTTTGGAAAGGTATTATAGTAAATATAATAATCAATTCTTTTTCCTCTGACTTTTGCTTCCATCAGTCTCTTCTCTATCTCTTACTGGTCATTGAAATTTTGAAAGCAAAATGCAAGCCAGTGCTGAAGTAGTTGTTTTTAAGTATATTAAAGACTCATTTCCTCTTACTTGGTTCACACCCTTATGAGAGGAATTACAGGGAAGGACACAGTAGAGAAATGTCCTTGAACGTGTGTGTATAATCAGTGGAATTGTATTCCACTGGGAGTGATTATGGTTTTTTGTTTTTTTTTAATCACACACAGTTTACATTAATGGATAATGAACCCCCATAAATCCAAAGTTCTCAATGCCCAAATACTTTTCATCTCATAACTGAGACTGTGTTAAACACTCTGAAGTGCAAACTTTTGCTTGAAACAACTCCAGTTTCTTTATTATTATAACCCGAATTAACCCTCATCAAACTGATTTTAGGTGTATCATACAGGCAATAGATATGCTTCCTTCAAAATAATAGTAATCTTTTAATAAAACTTGGGAGTTCATGATTTAAAGGAGCCTTTAGAAGATTGTTTTTGTAAAATAATGACTAATTTTATAATAGAAAAGGATCAAACAATAAGTGACACTTTAAAAAAGTAGAGATGTATTGTGTGGATCTATATTTTTACGTGACTTTAAATTTTATTTCAAACAGATTTTATTGTATGTTTTAGCTTGTTAAAAATGTATTTTGTGAAGAACATCTTTTTTAAAAACAATTATGAATAATAGTTTTACCCCAATTCATTAGGTCTTTAAAACAAAAAAAAAGTTTTGGTGCGTAAATTATAGATGGTTCCCAGCTTATGATGGTTTGACTTATAATTTTTTTACTTTACAATGGTGCGGGCTGCCATTTGTTTTGCTTTTTGAAAAAAACTGACAATGACTTTGTCTTGAAATAATAAAAATCGCATTCTGCTTTCACTTTCTTTTTTTTTTTTTTTTTTTTTTGGGACGGAGTCTCGCTCTGTCTCCCAGGCTGGAGTGCAGTGGTGCGATCTCGGCTCGCTTTCACTTTCAGTATGATATTCAGTAAATTACAGAAGACATTCAACATTTTATTCTAAAATAGGCCTTGTATTAGATGATTTTGTCCAACCGTAGGCTAATATAAGTGTTCTGAGTATGTTTAATGTATGTTAGGCTAAGCTATGATGTTCTGTAGGTGAGGTGTATTAAATGCATTCTTGACTTACAATATTTTCAACTTATGATAGGTTTATTGGAGTAAGTCCAAGAGCATCTGTAAATGTAACATGTAATTTTTGACATGGAGATAATAACCCAGGGTGTAGAAGGTATAACCTCAGCCTTTTTTCACCTTATAACTACAAAACATACAGAGAGAAAGAAATGATGCTATGCAACGAAGAAAATAAGCTGTGAAGTAGTGGTGTTAAAGGAAACCCTTTACATTACACATTGATGCTAATTGTCTCAATTAAAGACAAAAGTGTTACCTTTTTCACATTAAGTGAAAAGAAGCTAGGCACCAACAAAGATACATTGTGATGCCATAATATTGCTCTTAGAAATTGACATTTCAAAGTGATTGCCATTAACACTCGTTACTATGGTTACAGTCAAGAATTCGGTTTTTTTTTTTTTGTCCTTCTCACAGTAGTTTCAAAGTGGTTGAATGGAACAGAAGACCTAAAAGTGGGCAGGTGATGCTATAATACTGGAATAATTATAAAACAATCACAAGAAAGCTTGTGTATTCTATATCCATATTATCCAATATGGGGGACACATTTGTCCACCATAAATTTAAGTTAATTAAGACTAAATTAAATTAAAATTCAGTTTTTCAGTAATGCTAGTCATGTTTCATATGCTTGTAGCTAGCAAGCTTTCCTTCACTTGTAGCTAGCAGCTGCCATATGGACATCATAGATAAGATTTCCTTCAGCACAGAAAGTTCTATTGGACTGTGCCATTTTATAATCATCAGATTTTTTTAAGTTACCATGAAATTATGTATTATGTATTTGGGGTTATCCATATTTTGTAAAATAGCGATGGCATAGTAGAAATACTCTTCTATAGTACTGAAAGGCTACGTAACCTCATGAGAAGAACACAAAATTCAGACTCACATAATTCTAGATTCTAATCTTAACTCTGCTGACTGACCTTGCACATCCTACTTTTGGTTTCTAAGTCTTTGTTCCTTTATTTGCAAAATGACGTAGGAAAATGCTTGCCTCATAAGAAGTTTATAAATATTAGAAAGAAGGTACGTAAAGGTGCTTCCTACGGTGCCTGACACATAGTTGGTATTTACTTATGGTTGTTATTGTTTTTATTAATTAGCAAAGGAGAAGACAGTAAGCTGTAGGTGGTCACATAAATCATACTTTTGCATAAAAGATGAATATTTTCGAGAAAAAAATATCTTCTAAGGTCAGTTCATTTTCATAGTATCACACTAAAAATATTTGTGATCATAGTAATCACAGAATAGTGAGGAAATGACCAAGCAAGGATAGGAAAATATATAACCACAAAGGAATCAGTGAGTCAGGAAGAGGATAACGAGAATTTTAAATGGTATGAAGCGGAAAAGACAGAGATAATAAAGAAGGACACAAATATGCAAGAACGGAAAGGAAGAAATAATCCCAGATACAGTTCCTCCTGGAATTATACCAGAAAGATATGTGAAAACATAACGACACAATCAAATAGGGAAGAGAAAATGATTTCTCACTACAAGACTGTGCGGAAACATCTTTTCTGTAAAATTATTTTTCCTGTGCTAGAGAGGCATATACATCTAAAAGATTAAAGAGAAAAAAAGAAGGCAAAACTGCTGCAGAGTATCTACTCCTGGTGTGCTTCCTAACCTTAAGCATGTTCTTCTAAACTGATGTGCCACTGTTTTTAATACATAAAATGAGTAGGATGAATTAGACATTTAATCCCTCCAGATTTAGTATGTATTGCTCATGGTAAGAAGTTTGGCTTTGACGACCAAAATGCACGCTCTCTGAGATGTTTCATCACAAAAAGGCACTCCTGTAAAGTCATGTGGCTCAATTGCCAGGAGGGGCATATATGAAGGATAACACAGTAATGGAGAACAGAAGAGTCACATGCCACTTGTGGCCAAAGCTTCCATAATGGAGAATTAAGGAGTCAATGTGATAAAAGTGCAGAGCTAGGGAGGGATCTCAGGCATTGCCTGTATATTCCGTGGGGAAAACCAGCTGCTTGAATTTAACCTGGACACTAGAAGAGATAAGGTATTTGGAAAGGAAAGCAAATCATCCCTTTTATATAAGATCGGGGCTTTTTAACATCCAGAATTTGGGTGAAAAAAGAAGCAGAGTGAAAAATTTGGGCAGAAAATTTTGAGACAGCACAGACTCAGGAATAAATTTATTCCTCAGACTCAGGAATAAATTTCCATTTGATCTGGGGAAGTAAAGTCAAGATCAAATAAAGATAAAAATGAGACCAATTAATAGAACCCAACACATGTGTATTGAATCCCCATATTTGGCATAAAAGTATTAGGTGCTGAGAATGCAATGATGACCAAAACGATCACAATCCCAGCCTTTTGAAACTTAGCAACCATCTGTGTCTAAAAACAGGTAATTTTATTTCAGTCACTGTTAATATTGTTAGCTTAACAAACACATATATTCTTATTGATAAAGGCATTTGTTTGGAAAAATCAGTCATGTAAAGAGCCTATTGTAAAACCTCAACTGCCATCTCATTAAGTACTGCAAGGAGTTAATGAAACTCACCAGAAGATGGCAATACATAGCTTCCTATCTCTGCTTTTACAATTGCTAAGGCCAAAAGCTAAAGCTAAAGACTCCTATGACACCTCTATTACAATTGCAAATAACACTTTTTATTTTAGTTGTTTTTATCAGGGATTCTATGTATATTATGATCGCCAGGCAGTATAAGTATTATTAGATTTACAGGATTGTATTGATAAGTAGGTAGCTAAAAAGTGCAATGTTATAAAAATCTCAAATCTGAAGGCCCATAGCAAGACATCTCTTTGTTGCATCTTTTCCAAACTTAACACTAAATTACATTGCTCTCTTTATCCTTTTCTTATTCTGAATAATGTAGAAGATTCCACAGTGGCAAAATTTATGAATATAAAGTATTAATACAATGGTCCTATAAAAATTAGTTGTTTTTACATTTGAAACTTTAGCCTCAATATGTATTTATTGTATCCTAAAAATATTCAAGTGCTTTTATTTTTCTTGAAAGGCAATTCAAAATTTTAACTTTAATTAGTTATGCTAAGTAGGTCTTATTTTCTGTTTTAAACTCAAAATAAAAATATTTCAGTGATTTGGCCAGTTTTTTTTTTTTTTATGGAACTAGCTAAATATTCAACTATTGAAGTCAACTGAGTTATCCTTAATAAGAATATAGCAATAATAATCTAAAATTATGAGTGAGTCAGTTATATTCATTAAAATGTGGAAGAAACCTGTTATCTATTCAAGCAGAAAAGGATTATTACCCTAGACTTCTAAAAGTGGTTGAATAATAAGGATGTGTGTTTAATTTCGGTTGATGTTGTGATTGACTACAGTTAAAATTCTAAAAAAAAAGGGAGACATAATAAAAACCGTAAAAGTTTGATCTTCTTTTTATGGAAGTAAAAAATACATTATAGTTCCCAATAGAGAGGTTGAATAGGCAGTGTCAAAAATAAATGCACTAAAGTTCTGGTGTACTATGTAGAAAATGGCCAAATACTTAAGCAGTATTAGGTTGCATCTTTTCCAAACTTAACACTAAAATACATTAGAGCACCAAAACCAGTCAAAATTGTGGGAATGAAACTCAAACAACATCCACAATTTAGGAGAAATTTTACTCACTATAAAATGGTAGAACTGGATAAGAAATGAAATCAGTGACTTATCATTGTTCTGACATGCTAAAAACAGAGAGAATGGTTTTCCCCTTCTTTGTAAAGGGAAGTTCTATTTTTGTGGTGAATCCAGAAAACCAGACATGCATTATTAATGGGAGTAATAGTAATAACAAAAAATTTTTTTACAGGTTTGAAAAAAGTTTCAACTAAGTAGATCAAAGGTATATATTTTTACAGGCAAATCAATTTGTAATCCAGATGTCTTGATTTTTATTGATGCTATATCTACCCTTGGTTCATTAAGAGTAATATTCTGTATCTTGAAGGTATATCATCTCTAATGAGAAAAATTCCTGACTCTTCCATAGTTTTCTTCTCCGTTGATATTTCCAGGAATCCTTTGAAATGTTATCAGTTATAATATGAATCCATAAATGTTACCAAATTTGATGAGCAGCCTCTGTAAAACATTAAATAAGAGTTAATATACCAAGTAACTTAAGTTTAAACATATTAAATATATAAGGATAAGCAGTAAGAAAAATAATACGATATTGCTGTAAGTAGGCTAGATAACAGGAGGAAAAAAAAGAAGAAATATACTAAATCTGCATTGCTCATATCTAAGAGTCAATAGATACTGTCTAAACAAACAGAGACTATGGAAATACTAAATAGAGTTAGGTAGACGTAACATCAGCAAGATAGGTGAGTAGGCAATCTCAGCCCTTGTCTTCTACAAAAACAATAACTTAACCACTATCCATAGGCCAAAAATAACTCTGGAGTTATTAGACTCTGGAGAGCTCCAGAGTCTAATAAAGAAGCTGTACCAAGCCTGTGGAGCACAACAACTGAGGATAGCCTCACAGAAAAGAGTAGGAAGCATTTTACTTGTGTCACCTCATATCTCAGGCCTGCATAGCTCAGCACCAAAAGAAATCTTCTTGGTTGCCACTTCATCCCCTGGTGAAAAAGGAGGACAGAAAGATACCATGGTCCTTACCACTGCCACAGATACCCACAGCCTTCACCACAGAAAATGCTCACAGTCTTTGCCAATGCAGATCTCATCTAATTGAACTACATGGAGTCCATGCCATTGTGCCCTGCCCTCCTGCTGTGGCACCATCACATGCACAACCATTGCCCAAATCTGATGCCATCCACCCTGGATCTGATGTTGCCCATATCCTTTGAATCCAATGCAAATGCACCCCAAATCAGATCCATCACTACTGTGTGCCCCCAGAACCAGTGTCCCTATGGATCCCTGAAACCAGTCCCCGCAAATGTTCCCAAAATTTGTGTACCCCACCCACCTAGCACCCTGTTACTCACCAGCAGGTAAAGATCTTTCCCCATAGAAGTCAGTTCATAAAGTCTGGAATAAGGTGAGTCTTCCATCAAATACACAGATGTTAATTCAAGGTTTAAATAACAAGAAAAATCAGGAAATATCCCCAAAACAGAAAATTTCCAGTAACCAACACCAAAGAAATGGAGATCTATGAATTGCAAAATGAAGAATTCAAAATAGCTTTTTTTTTTTTTTTTTTTTTTTCCCCTGAGGTGGGCTCTCACTCTGTCACTCAGGCTGGAGTGCAGTGGCACGATTTCAGCTCACTGCAACCTCTGCCTCTCAGGCTCAAGTGATCCTCCCACCTCAGCCTCCTGAGTAGCTGGAACTACAGGCATGCACCACCATGCCCAGCTAATTTTGGTATGTTTTGGTAGAGGTGGGGTTTCACCATGTTGCCCAGGCTGGTCTTGAACTCCTGAGCTCAAGCGATCCACCCAACTTGGCCTCCCAAAGTGTTGGGATTGCAGGAGTGAGCCACCATGCCTAGCCCTCAAAATATTGTTTTAAAGAGGCTTAGTGAGTTACAAGAGAATACAGATAGACAACTCAACAAAATCAAGAAAACAATACATGAAAAGGATGAAAAGGTGCACATGGAACATTCTCCAGGATATATAATGTTAAATTACAAAACAAGTCTGAAAAAATTTAAGAAGATTGACATCATTCTACATAACTTTTCCAACCACAATGGAATAAAACTGGAAATCAGTAACAGTAAGAAAATCAGCATATTCACAAACATGTACAAAATAAACAACACAAATATGTGGAAATTGAGTCAAAGACAAAATCAAAAGGGAGTTTTAAAAATACCTTGAGAGAAATGAAAATGGAAACACAACACATCAAAACTTAAGGGATGCAGCAAAAGTAACACTAAGAGAGAAATATATAGCCATAAACACCTATAATAAAAAAGAAGAAACATTTCAACTAAACAACCTAACCTTACACCTCAAGGAATTAGAAAAAGAAGAACTAAGCCAAAATTTAGCAGAAGGAAGGAAATAATAAAGATACACACACAAACAAGCAAGATTAACAAATTATCATGATAGAATAAAGAGGAACTACATATTTTATATGAATAAATGCAAATAGTCTAAACTTATCTATTAATACAAAGAAATTTCAGATTGACTCTCAAAACAAAATTTGAGTCTGTTGTATACAAGAGATACATTTAAAATAGAATAACTCTGAAAGTTTGAAGTATTTTTAAATAAGTAAAAAAGTACCAAGAAAATATTAACAGCAAAAATAACAAATTCACACTCTTGGTATCAGACAGGGTAAATTAAGGTAAAAAAAATAAAAGCATTAAACAAGACAGAAGAGTATCTTACAACTATAGAGTGAGAAATGCACAATGAACTTATAATAGCTATGGGATGTTTATCAACTAATATCACATCAAAACTCATTAAGCAAAATGTAAACTAAAGGAAATAAAAAGAAATTAGAAACACATTAAGAATGGAAGTCTTTAATTTACCTACTATATCAGTTTGCATCCAGTCAAGAGGGAGGAACCCACAGTTATTTTAACAGAGATAATTTAATATAAAGAATTCTTAACTAGGTATTTGTTGTGGTTATTTCTCAGAAACAGGAGGGACCCCCAACCAAAATTCTGTTGAGCTGTCAAGACTGATGATGCCTCACACACACCAAGAGAGTGTAGAAAAGTTTATCATCGCATCATGAGGTGGTCTAGGAACAGCAGGGCAAACTTCCCAGAAAGGTCTAAAAAGTCTTTAGAAAACAGAGAAAGAAGACAAATAGGTATTTTTGTGATATTTAGAGGGTGGGGTGGGGCCAAGGTGCCAATTCTGGTGTGGGCGGAGTTTGTATAGTTTGATTTTCCCTCTAGAACCAAAGGAGGGAACACCCAGGGTTTCTCATCAGCTCGTCCATAGGTGAGCAGAAAGGAAAGAAAGAAAGGTGACAAACATCAAAATATATCGAGTCAGGCCCTTTGTTACAGTATTAAATAACTGAAAGGCCAAAAGGAACACCAACACAAAGGAATCAAGGAGAGTGCAACTTCAGGAAGCAGCTACCACTCCTAAAGCTGACGAAACAAAGGAAAGATATTGGAGTTATAAAACTTACAGGTTTCAAAGAACATCTCCATAGAGCTAAAACTGAAACCCTGAGTAAGGAGCCCTGCTTGGCTGGTGCTGGTATCTCCAGGCTTGGTGGAGGGTCCGCATGGGCATAGTACCAAGATCTCTGAAAAAATAAATGGGAATGTGGTAAGTTTCAGCATGCTTGGATTTCTCAAATCTGAAGACACGATCCAAAGCAGTTCCTGGGCTTACTATTTTGAAGAAGAGAAAGTTTCAGTGGCTTCTGCTTGATCTTTCCTACCATAGAGGTCCTTCTTCCGTAGGTCAGAGAGTCAAAGCGGGATTCTACAAGTTACTGCATATGTCTTTTCCAGTTATGCCTTCCAGAAACGGAGAACTAGACACAGATGGACTAATGAACGAATGTACTTCAAATTTTGGAAAAAATTCCATTCAACATCTGTCCACTATAGACCTCATGTTGATTGGTGAAGCAAAACAGCATTTTGAATCCTTAGGCATTTACATCAACTTGGAGCTAGTGTCCAACAATCTGTATAAAGTCCAAGTATTTCCCTTTTCCTCTGTACACAACGACTCTAGAAAATGTCTTGGAAAGAAGATCTACAGTATAATGTTGTGTTACTTCTGCATGTCCTTCCTCAAAAGAATTTGATCTTCCCTTCATAAGAGGCTGTAAGTAAAGTAATTCTTCTATTTGGAATTCAAACTTAGAAATATTTTTCTGTTATTTGGATCAAGAACATTTAAGTAGGCTATCAATCTATTTCAACCCTAGGGATATTGTGATCAAATGCCCCCACCAAAGATTCCTTAAGGACAAAATATGCTGATATTTTCAACGTGTTATCCACTAAGGTAAGTATATTCACCTTGTCTTTGGTGATTAGGAGCTGCCATAACCTCTGCCACACCACTATCCACACCATTATCCTGAGCAAAATCAATGAGCCCACCTCTCACCATCATATCCAAGGCGTCAAAGGACAGCCAACACAGAGCTTTTCAAGGATGCTGCTACTCACCTCACCAGGTATTTCTCAATGCCTTAGTGATAGGACCCCTTACGTCAGGGGCATTCAGACATCTCAACCTCATTCAGTGTAAGCCACAAATGAATCTAAATTTTAGTCAACTAACTAAATAAACTATTTAGGGTTTAGAGAAAAGTGGGTTAAAGAGTTAATATTTATATTAACTATTTCAAATAATGTTAAAGAACCTTTTAAAAAGCAATAAAATGCCTTCTTAAAAACACCACTAGAAAGTCAACTAGATCACTATAATCCAGCCTCAAAAATATTTTAAAGATCTTATTTTTCCCTTTTGTGCTTTCAATATGCTGAATTCAAAAAGTAATTACTATACTTTCCTCACATATAATTGCCTCATGTATAAGCAACAAAAAAAATATAGTACTATCAGGGATACAATGATCCTATGTGACCTAAGAGGCTGCAGATCACAAATCTGAGTATGGAATAGTAGGTTTGAAGTAAATAAAGAGCCTTGGCATTCCTTGTAGTTGTATTACTTCAACCTCTGCCTCCTTCCTCAATCACCTTTTTCTCTGTGGTTCCATGTTTTCTCCCCTTCTTAGAGGGACACTTGTGGTTGGATTTAGAGCCCACCCCAATAATCCAGGATGCTCTCATTTCAAGATCCTAAATTTAATTACATCTGAATAAAACCTTTTTTTTCTCTCCCAAATCAGGTTACATTCACAGATTCCAGGTGGACATGTTTTTGTAGTGGATGGAGAAGGGAGGGTCACCATTCAACCCACTATATAGGCGAATTAATCCATTTTCAAAGTGCTATAAAGATACTCCCTGAGACTAGGTAGTTTATGAAGAAAAGAGGTTTAATTGACTCACAGTTCTGCATGACTAGCGAGCCCTCAGGAAACTTACAATCATGCCAGAATGCGAAGGGGAAGCAAGGCATGTCTTACCTGGTGGCAGGAGAGAGAGAGAGAGTGCAGGGGAAACTGACAATTCGTAAGAACAGCATGAGAAAAACTTCCCCTATAATCCAATCACCTCTTACCAGGTCACTCCCTTGACACATGGGGATTAAAATTTCACATGAGATTTCAGTAGGGACACATAACCAACCATATCAATAGGATAGTAGAGTTCTATGTTAGCTAGGGTAAGAAACTTCAACTATTTTACTGACTACCTCCAAAGCTCAGCTTATTGATCACTCTAATTGCTGTCCAATGCACATTAGTGGGGAGAGGAAGACTGCTCTATGCAGTCACTCAGGGATACATGCTCTATCATCATGTTGTCCCACCATCATCTGGAAGCTTGTCATCTTCATTCAACTGGCAAAGGGGAAAGAGATCATGGATAGTTGTATAGGAGGTTCTAGGGTCCAGGCCAGGAAGTGGGGTTCATCATTTTTTGCCCATATTCCATTGGTTCAAACTCAATCACATAGCCCTCATTTTATTGCAAATGAGGCTTCTTGTTGAGTGCTCAAAAATAAGAGGAATAAGTTTGAAGTGCAGTTTCTGCCACCAGCCATATGTTAAAAAAAGTCAATATTATAAATCTAGTTCCTATATACATCAAAAACTAGACCTTAAAAATAGAGAATTACCTTACTTTTTAAACTCCTATGGAATATTAAAGGCCATTGACCTTACATTAAACCACAATAAAAATCTCAGTAAATTAAAATAAGTAAAAGTAGAACTAGCAGTATTCTTACTTTCAAATGTAATTAGACTAGTTTCAGTTCTTTTATGGGCATGGAAGTCCACTGCAGTGCATCCTTTCTGCTAGTTACAACTAAAAACTCTTGGAAAATCCACTCCCCAATCCACCAAAGAAAAGCCTACTTGAGGACTATGAAAAATACTAAGAATTTAAAAACAGAAGGGAACAAATAGAAAACAAATAACAAAATAGTAGACTTCAGTTAAACTATATAAGTAATTGCATTACGAGTTAATGTTATAAGATAGTACTGCTAATAGGAAAATAGTAAGTCATTTTACCATTAAAAAATTTTTAGCAGCCACATTAAACAAATAAAAAGAAGCCCATCTATCCAGATATTGTTTAAACATGCAATCAATCTAAAAATCATTAATGAAAAATATTGCATTCTTTCTTTTGGAACATCTTTGAAATCCAGTATGTATTTTACAAGTATATAGCAATTTGGACTAAGCACATTTCAAGTAGCTAATAGCTACTGTATTGGACAGTAAAGCTCTAAACCTTCCAGTTAAAAGGTTGACATTCACAGAGTGGGTAAAAGTAAGATCCTGCTGATTGATTATTGGTTCAGTTTCTCTGGAGAGCCCTGACTGATGCCTTCAGACATTATGCAAGACAATTGACCCAGTTTCAGTAAGAAATCAATGGCAGGAAAACTAAGAGGGAAAAGGACAACTGCTCTATACTAAAGAGATTTAACAACCAAATGCATAATTCAACCATGTTTGATCCCATGTTAAAATCACTGTAAAAAGCATTTTCGAACAATCATGAACATTTAATTATAGATTGAATATTAGATGCATCAAAATGCTATTGCTAATTTTGTTACTGATAGTAGTACTGCAGTTGTGTAAGAAAATGTCATTTTTAGAGATACACGCTGATCTGTGTAAGGATGAAATAACCTGATGTCTACAATTTGCCTAAAAATGATTTATCAAAGGAAAAAACTCTTAAGTATGGGTGAAAGAAATATAGCAAAATCTTGAACATTGTTAAAATTAAATAATGGGCATATGGGAGTTCTCTCTACTTCTATATTTGTTTAAAAATGTTTTATTATAAAAATGTAGAAAGCCACAAATAGAATCTTGTTAATAAAGAGGAAAAGAAATACCTGCTTTAAGAGAGCATATTCATGAGCCCCCATCCTTTCTGACATCACCATGAAATCAAAGAATAGAAGCACAAAAAAGGAATAACCACAAAATGAGACAGATATTAGGAGTGAATACCTTGAGAAGGGGAGAGACTCCAACAGATTTCCAGAAGACTTTAGGAATTGTGTGTGTGTGTGCGCGCATGTAAGGATGAAACCAGCTAAGAAAGCCACAATCAGGAATACCTAACACGGTTTCTATAGAGCAAACTAGGAACTGTACCTCAAAGTCAGGAAGGTAAGCAGAGTGGGAATGAGAAGTAATACTGAAAAGAAGTTAATTGAAGACCTGTACACACAACAAATACTCCAGGTGGTACTCCTATACCTTTTCCCCACCTGATTGTGCCAACATAGGTGCCCTAACTAAGATGATTAACTGTGTCCGCTTGCCTAAGATTTAAGGAAGGTGGGATGGGGAGAAGCAAATCCTACGACTCCTCCCAAAGAATTTTAATGAGCTTTCTGGAGAAGACTAAGGCTTCTATTGACAATGTTGATGCCCAGGAGGAAAGTTCTCTTCCATCTGCTAATCCGCAACTAGATAATCACTCAACAAAAGTGATGCCTATTAGATGACACACAACCCACCCCTTCCCCACACAGGACTTCATTAGAAATTCTTAATAAGAAAAAAGAGAGAAAGAATAAAGACATTTATATATTATAGAAAGAAAACCCACACCCTTTTCCTGTCCTCCTTCTTAAATGTAAACAGATACTCAAGGATTGGCAGTTGTACGAGAAGAATTGGCCATTTAAAGGGGAAAGACACACATATGTTAATAAACAAACAAAATTGTTCTTAGAGGAAACCAATAGAGGAGGCCAGATTAATATTGTAAGAGTGATTTAAGTTATTACATCCATGAGGGAAAACATAAGATAAGAAATAAATGTTCTGCAAGTTCAGCAGCCTAACTCTCTTGGTACATTTCTAGGGGTCTAGTGATACGAAACATGGTAATATCCCTTCTAGAGTAACAGGCTTGTGCCTTGCACAGCTCACTGTGGAACCAGAAGTGTGATATGTGCTGAGCTTCCTAGGATTTTGGAGGTAACAATACCACCTTTAATCAAGTTGCTCTAGTCCACTTACTGTAATTGATAAAGCTACTAGTTTTGAATAGGACCTAGAGAAAGAAAAGGCTCTGCAGCAGGTCCGGGCTCTGGCAGCCATCCCAATCCTTGGGCCTTATGATGCAGCAGGTAACAGAAGTCTCTGAGGCCGACAGAGATGTTGTATGAAGCCTCTGAATAGCCCCATTAAAAGAATAATAGTACAGACCCTTAGGATTTGGGGAGTAAGATCTTCATGCTCTCTTCTATAAACCACCATCCTTTTGTGGTTTTTTTTGGCAGAGTCTTACTCTGTCACCCAGCTGGAGTGCAGTGGTGCAATCTTGGCTCCCTTCTCGCTCTGTCATCCAACTGGAGTGCAGTGTTGCAATCTCGTTTCGCTTCAACCTTCACCTCTCGGGATCAAATGATTCTGGTGCCTCAGCCTCCAGAATACCTGAGATTACAGGTGGGTGCCACCACACCTGGCTAATTTTTTGTATGTTTAGTAGAGAGGGGGTTTCACCATCTTGGCCAGGCTGGTCTTGAACTCCTGGCCTTAAGTGATGCACCTGCCTCAGCCTCCCAGAGAGCTAGGATTTACAGACGTGAGCCACCGTGCTCAGCCAAACCACCATTCTTGATTAGAAAAGAAGGATTTTATGGTTTTGGTGGAGTTTGAACACCTGACCATGGGACCATAGGTATACTGGGTTGAATGGTGTCCCTTTAAAATTCATATCCCTCCTGCAACCTCAGAACACAATCTTATTTGAAAGTAGGATCATTGCAGATGTACTTAGTTAAGATGATACTGGAATATGGTGGGCCCTTAACCCAATGTGATGGGTGTGCTTACAAGAAAAGAAGAAGACACAAAGCCAGACACACAAGGAAAATGCAGAATGCCATGTGACAACAGTGGCAGAGATTGGAGTGATGGGTCCACAAGTTAAGGAACACCAAGGATTGGCAGTGACACTGGAAGCCAAGAGAAAGCCATGGACAAAATTCTCCTCTAGAGCCTTCAGGGAGAGTATGGCCCTGCCAATATCTTGATTTGGAATCTCTAGGTTCCAGATTGTAGGAGAAAAAAATTCTGTTTTTTTAAGCGACCTAGTTTATGGTGCTTTGTTCTGGCAGCCCTAGGAAACTAATGCAATGAGTTACCATGCAACCTGTGTTTCATGTGAAACCATAAACTTGAGTATACACAGCAAAATTACATTGTAAAGTGGAAGTGGTATCCATGAGGGCTGGCCCCAGTGTGTCTGGAAGGCAAATGCATTGCATGAAGCTCAGACTTTCAGTTTACTACTTTGCTGCCTCACTCTCGTCCCAAACTGAGGACCTCCTGCAGAATTTCCTACAAAAAGTTACAAGAAAATCTTGGGTCTTATACAAAGACGAATTCCTGCTATGCCAGCCCAGTTAAAAGTAAACAACTGATGTACTAAAGCTCACATAGAAATGCCTCTGGAAAAATAGTAGTGATGGCAAGTCCTCCCGGCTGGCAGGCTTTCAAGTGTTGCAGATGATAGTTCACTTTGTGTAGAAGAAGAGAGGACTGAGCTATTGATCCACCATGACTCTTGGACAAACTAGCAGTTTTGTCACCTGAAGAGAAGAAAATTAGAAAATTGATTATAAGAAAATTTGGAGGAGAACTATATAGTGGTTTGGAGGGGAACTATATATGTGTGTGTATATATGTTTGTGTATATATATAACTAACTATATATGTATATACTTACATATACATATAACTATATGTATATATAACATATATGTACATATGCACATATAGCTATATAACTATATATACATATACATATATGTATATACACATATATACATATATACTATGACATATAGTTATATATACACATATATACATATATATAGTTATATATGCATATATATAGTTGGAGGCCTTGTAAAAGGAAGAGAGTATGAAAGTATTTGTTTTCCACTTAATGTTTACCAAGGGCACACCGAGGTGGAGAAAATTCTCAGTAATAAGGTGGACAAGATTATTTCTCAATGGATGTGAGTCAGTCTCTTTTCCACTTCCTGTGCTGCCGATGGGGCCTATGTGCAAAGTGACCATGTGACACAGATGGAGCCTAGGCATGAACTCAAAAACATGGACTTCCCATCACTAAGGCTGACCTGTCTGCTACAACTGCTAGGTACCGAGTCTGCAAACAGCAGCAACTAACTGTGACTCAATACAGCCAGCCACCTACTGGATTCTTCCATCATACAGAGGACAGTGCTTTGTCCATACATATAGGAATGGAAGCAAAATTTATGTAGTCATTTGCCTCCTCACTCATAAACTTCATTAGTATCTCCTCCACTCATCACTGTTAAGATTGTCTATACCATCTGCTATGGTCTGAATGTTCTTGTCCCCTTGAAATTCATATATTGAAACCTAATCACCCATGTGATCATATTAGGAGGTGAGGTCTTTGAGAGGGGATTAAATTATGAGAGCAGTGCCCTAATGGGTGGGATTAGTGACTTATAAAAGGAGCCCCAAGAGCTGCCTTGCCCCTACCATCATGTGAGGACAAGGCTAGGAGGTGCCATCTATGAGCCAGAAAAGGGGCCCTCACTAGACACTGAATCTATGGGTGTTTAGATCTCCTCCCCTCCGGAACTATGGGAAATAAGTGTTTGCTGTTTGTAAGACTCCTGGTTTATAACAGTTTGTATAACAGCCCAAACAGACTAAGACCTGATGGTATACCATATATCACCTCTGATCATGGGATACAATTTATAGCAAAGAAAATGTGATAGTCAGTTCATGGCCATGTACTCCACTGTACTTACATGTGCTTCAATAAAATATACTCTTATTTTTCATATTGACAAATTCTAGTTATATACGTTTATGGGGTAAAAAGTAAGTTTATAATTTTTCATGTAATATGAGATGATTAAATGAAGCTAATTAACACATCCATCTCCACAAATATTTAACATTTTTTGCAGTGAGAACATTTGAAATTTCTCTTAGTGATGTCAAAATGTCTATATTCACCATGCTGTGCAACATTCCTCCAAAAAATCAGACTATTCCTCCTATCTAACTGAAGATTTTTACCCTTTAACTATTATCTCCGAGCTTCTGGTAACCACCCTTCTACTCTGTACTTCTATGAGTTCAATTGTTTTAGATCTCACAAATAAGTGAGAACATGCAGTATTTGTCTTCTGTGTTTGGCTTATTTCAATCAGTGTAATGTTCTCTGCTTCCATCCATGTTGTCACACATGACAGGATTTCTTCCTTTTTGAAGGATAACTAGTATTCTATTGTGTATATACACCACATTTTGTTGATTGGTTTATCCATTGATAGATGCTTAGATTGATTCCATAACTTGACTACGGTGAATAGTGTTACAATAAACATGGGAGTGCAGACATCTCTTAAACATACAGATTTCAAGTCTTTTGGGTAAATACCCAGAAGTGGGATTATTGGATAATACGGTAATTCTACTTTTAGTTTTTTGAAAAGCCTCCATACTTTTTCCGTAATGGTTGTACTAATTTACATCTCCACCAACAGTGTACATGGGTTCCCTCTTCTCCACATCTTTGACAACACTTGTTATCTTTTGTCCTTTTGATACAGCTATTCAACAGGTGTGAGATAATATTTCATTGTGGTTGTAATTTGCATCTCTGTAGTGATTAGTGGTGTGGAGCATTTTTTCATATATCTGTTGGCTAAATATATTTGTATGTCTTCTTTTGAAAAATGTCTGTTCAGGTCTCTTGCCTGTTTCTTAATTTTATCTTTTGTTTTCCTTGGATAATTTAGATAAAACATTTGGAAAGCATTGCTAACACATAAGTCAGAAAATGTGGAAGAAAATATCTTCAAATAATACAATTTCCATTATAATCTATTTTATTTTTTTAATTTTACTTTAAGTTCTGGGATACATGTGCAGAACATGCAGGTTTGTTATAAAGTTATACATGTGCCATGGTGGTTTGCTACACCTATCAACCCATCATCGAGGTTTTCTTTTCTTCTTCTTTTTTTTTTTTTGAGACTGAGTCTTGCTTTGTCACCCAGGCTGGAGTGCAGTGGCACTATCTCGGCTCACTGCAACCTCTGCCTCCTGGGTTCAAGCAATTCTCCTGCCTCAGCCTCCTGAGTAACTGGGATTACAGGCGTGCACCACCACGCCGGGCTAATTTTTGTATTTTCAGTAAAGACGGTGTTTTGCCATGTTGGTCAGGCTGGTCTCGAACTCCTAACCTCATGATCCACCTGCCTTGGCCTCCCAAAGTGTTGGGATTACAGGTGTGAGCCACCATGCCCAGCCCATGTAGGTTTTAAGCCCGCATGCATTAGGTATGTGTCCTAATGCTCTCCCTCCCTTTGCCCCCACACCCCCGACAGACTCTGGTGTGTGATGTTCCCTTCCCTGTGTCCATATATTCTTATTGTTCAACTCCCACTTATGAATGACAACATGTGGTGTTTGCTTTTCTGTTCCTGTGTTAGTTTGCTAAGAATGATGGTTTCCAGCTTCATCCATGTCCCTGTAAAGGACATGAACTCATCCTTTTTTATGGCTGCATAATATTCCATGGTGTATCTGTTCCACATTTTCTTTATCCAGTCTATCATTGATGGGCATTTGGGTTGATTCCAAGTCTTTTCTATTGCAAATAGTGCTGCAATAAACATACGTGTGCATGTGTCTTTATAGTAGAATGATTTAGAATCCTTTGCGTATATACCCAGTAATGGGATTGCTGGGTCAAATGGTACTTCTGGTTCTAGATCCTTGAGGAATTGCCACATTGTCTTCCACAATGGTTAAACTAATTTACACTCCCATCGACAGTGTAAAAGCATTCCTATTTTTCCACAGCCTCACTAGCATCTGTTGTTCCCTGACTTTTTAATGATCGCCATTCTAACTGGCATGAGATGGTATCTCACTGTGGTTTTGATTTGCATTTCTCTAATGATCAGGGATGATGAGCTTTTTTTCATATGCTTTTTGGCCTCATAAATGTCTTCTTTTGAGAACTGTCTGTTCATAACCTTTGCCCACTTTTTGATGGGGTTGTTTTTTTCTTGTAAATTTATTTGAGTTCTTTGTAGATGCTGGATATTAGCCCTTTGTCAGATGGGTAGATTGCAAAAATTTTCGCCCATTCTGTAGGTTGCCTGTTCACTCTGATGCTAGTTTCTTTTGCTGTGCAGAAGCTCTTTAGTTTGATTAGATCCTGTTTGTCAATTTTGGCTTTTGTTGCCATTGCTTTTGGTGTTTTAGTCATGAAGTTTTTGCCCATGCCTATGTCCTGAATGGTATTGCCTAGGTTTTCTTCTAGGGTTTTTATGGTTTTGGGTTTTACATTTAAGTCTTCAATCCACCATGAGTTAATTTTTGTATAAGGTGTAAGGAAAGGGTCCAGTTTCAGTTTTCTGCATATGGGTAGCCAGTTTTCCCAGCACCATTTATTAAACAGGGAATCCTTTCTCCATTGCTTATGTTTGCCAGGTTTGTCGACGATCAGATGGTTGTAGACGTGTGGTGTTATTTCTGAGGGAGTCTATTCTCTGCCTTTGGTCTACATCATAACCTGTTTTCTAACGATGGTCCATAAATTTGTCTAACCTGTCTCTTTCATAACCTCCTATGTGGGGTCCCTCATTTCTGAGTTTGTGTAACCTTCCACATTTTAGTCAGTACTACTTCGGGAGATTGAGTTCCAAAAGTACATGAGATCATTTATAAAATGGTTGTTTTTATTTGTACTGCGTTTCCCTCCTTCATAATAAACTACCTTTAAAATCGTCTCTTTACATATAAATCATCAAGTAATAACTTGGACATGATGGTTTTGGCAATAGCTGAGACTGAATAAAAAATGACAACAGAAATAGGAGGGAGGAAGATTAACCAAGAGCAACAGAGGAACTAGCAAACAGATAAAGCAATCAAAAAGAAACAACTGCACTGCCTGACAATTTAAGAAGAGGGACAGAACAGGGCACAGTAGAAGTGATATGTTGGATTTGTTTATATGGAGGATTTGTTTCCTGGAATTGTCTTAAGGAAGATTAACCAAGTGGAGAATGTCAGAATTTCTGCTGCAGTAGCAATTTGGAGGAGATAGAAATAGAGAAAGAAATGAGGGTGGAAGTGTGGTATCTAGAGAAACTAAATGAAGGACAAAGTGAAAGATGCAAATACACATAGAAAAAGAACCCATGTTTGTTTAAGGTCAGAATCTTTCTCCTTGCTACCCAGGTTGAATACTTATGATTTGTCATTGATTTCTCTCTCTTGGCTTCTATATTGAGTCAACTGCTCAGTTATTATAGCTTTTACCTATGAAATGTCTTTCAGAGCCACCTTCTTTTCCTTTCCACTATGATCAGCTTAGTTCAGATCCCAATTTCCTCCCCGCAGTAAACTGATAACACTATTCTTGGCTTGGCTTTCATGACCCTCTGTTTTGGATGGATTGTGTCCCCGCCAAATTCATATATTGAAGTCCTAACCTTCAATGTGACTATATTTGGAGATAGGGCCTTCACAAAAGTAATGAAGGTTAAATGACGTTAGAAGAATGGGGACATTAATCCAAAATGACTGGTGTCCTTATGAGGAGACATAGAGACACCGGGGATGCTCAGGCACAGAGAAAAGGCCATGTGAGGACACAGCGAGAAGGCTACCAGCCACCTGCAAGCCAAGGAGAGAGGCCTTAATAGAAACCAACACAGGTAGTTCCTCGGTTTCAGACTTCCAGCCTCCAGAACTGTGAGACAATAAATTTCTGTTGTTTCAGCCACTCAGTGTCAGGTATTTTGCTCTGGTAGCCCTAGCAGGCAAATCTGTCCTTTCCCTGAGGTTGCATAAAGCTTTTATAAATGCAGCACCCATGCTGTTACTTCCTTCCTCACGAATTGTTAATGACTCCACATAGAGATGAATCACCTTGGTCTTAAAAGCCATTCTTCCTGGATTCAGCTTTTGCCAGTCCCCCATTTCAACAAAATGTGACTCTTCATCATTTCTACACGTCAAATAATTTCTTACTTCCATGCTTTTTTCAATTTATATATCTCTATCTGGAAATTTACTTCTTTTCTTTAACCCAATAACAGTCAGGAGTAGCAGGAACCCAGTCTAAAGAAGTCCCGGGAGCCACCTCTAGTAAATGCAGACTGATGCATTGTCAGAAAGTCCTTGGGGCAGCAGCTGAAGCAGTACAGGCTGTAGGAGCCCCAGAAAGATAAAAATGTCTCTGTCATTATTACTGACCTTCCTGTTCTGTTAGTATTTGAGTCTTCAAGAGAGATAAGACTTCCAGGTGCATTGCTTCTGGCTCTTAGCTTGCCTGGCTTCCTGTCATTTAACCTGCTACACTTCCCATTAGGTTTCAGCCCAGTCCTGGCCTCTAATATCAGACCTGGATTAGCTAAAACAATATAAAGAGGACTGCAGGACTGTAGCTCAGCAGCTAAGCAGCATATTGGTTATGCTGCCAGCCCAGCTCTAGCCTTGATTCTCTTTAACTAGACCCTTCTCTGAGCCAATGAGTGGCTGTCTTTTTCCATAATGACCAAACTACTGCCTAATACTCCAAATTTGCCACAGTCGAAATTACCATGATGCATGTTCTTAGACATGCCTGATGCCTTCCTGCCTGGAGATGTGCCAGTCATCTGATACAGAACTGCCAATCACTTTCTCAGCCATTCTTACATCACCTTGATTCACTCTGGATGTTATCCTGGGCTTAGAATCTTTGTTATTCCACCCATTCTGATTGGTCCAGAATTTCACTCGGAACTTATCCTATGAGAAGGATGCCCTTTTAATTTCAGACCTGTTAGAACTCCAGTTTTCTCATGAGAAATCTTTGGAAACATTCCACTGATCTTAACATCCTGATGATTTTTCCATCTTTATTCACATCCAGTCTGTGAATAAATCTTACACGTTTCCAAATGTATCAAGAATGTGATCACTTCTCACCACCTTCATCACCACCACCCTCTTCCAAGCCACCATCCCCTTTCACTGTGTTGTAGCAATGGACTCCTAATTGGTCTCCTTCTGACTTCAATCTGTCCATCTATTCTCAACACAGTAGTCAGTTATCTCCTGTAAACACAAGTCACTTCACGCCATTCTTGTGTTCAGGGCTATCCAGGGGATTCCTACCTCTCCTGGAATAATAGCAAATTCCCTATAATGACCTACCAGACTTATACAGTTCATCTTCACCACCACCATCATTTCTATGACTTTATCTCCCCCTCACCCACTCCATTCTGGCTACTCTAGCTTCCTTCTCCTTCCTTAAATAGAACAGGAAGTTTTCAACCTCAGGGCCTTTGCCCTTGCTCTTTGCTCTCCCCAGAATGTTTTCCCCAGCTATCCTCCTTATGATATCCTCATTTACTTTTCTCAGGACTATTTTCAGAAATTCAGAAAAACTAAAATTTCAGCCATTGACTTGACACATCTTTTATCTCTTCTCTGCTATATATTTTCTCCCTAGCAGCCATTATTATCCAATATGGTATATATTTGTATGGACATTGTTTGCTGTCTACATTCTCCACTAGAAGATAAACTTTATGAATACAAGATTTTCTTTCTTTCTTTTTTTTCCTGTGCACTGCTCTAGAAAGCACGAAAAACATTGCCTGGCACATATGTAGTAGGTACTTAATAAATATTGAGTGACTGAACGAATCTTGTATGCCCTAACTTGGCATATCTGCCTGGATTTTGAGACCTACCTTTGCTGGTCTAGCCTATCATTTTATGCTTTTATCCTTATCATGACATATGAAGTGAATGAAGGAGGCAGTTGAGGAACCTGCTCTGCAGTGTGATGACTTGGTCATCTGAATTGCCCAAGGCTAGCTCTGGATGGAGATGGAATGAAGTCCACTGCCCCTACAACCATAGCAGTTGTCACAGTGGGAGCCCCCCGGGACACACAGTAATTCTGTGCTTGGGGAGCCGAAATTAATTATATCCATTTTAGGCCCCACTGGTTGCCAGAAGGATTTTAGAACATAGGCAGAGAAATTGCAAAATGGTGCTCAAAGATAATCGGGGGGGAAAAAAAAACCTTTTAGAGTTTAACATATCTGATTACCAAAAATATCTGCCTCTATTTAATCAAAATATTTCCTGCTTTGTGAACTCATTTTTCTATTATTTGATCTTCAAGAAAGAGAGAATATGACTTCTCTATAATCCATATGATCATCTTTCACATACAGAACATTTTCAGCCATGAAGCTGTCCTAGAAGTTAAGCAATATGAGCCATCATTAGTCAATATCCTTTCTGTAACTGGTGATATAGCTGATGACAATCAATAGGGTTAATTAAGATACATAGTTGGTCTATGCTTCTCGTCATTGAGGTAGGAGAATAGATAGATAGATAGATAGATAGATAGATAGATAGATAGATAGATAGATAGATAGATAGATAGATAGAGTGGCATTATATTTAAAAGGCTTTTTGTTTTGTATTATTTTTTGGAATACTAGGTGTTGTCCTAAGTATCTGAAGGCGTCTTGGTAAGATTAGTGAGTCAAACACTTCTGGTCTGTAGGCAGCATTGACTGGCTGTCTCTCTAGCATTTATTGTCCTCTCCTGTCTTCTTTACAGTACCCATGATTTAATTCAGACACTGCCCAGAATACTTCCCATTTGTTCCTGTCCTTTTCCACCCTGCTCTGTCCTGGAAGAATGACCAGTGTGAACAACATCACACTGCTCCTGCATCCTCAGGCTTCTGGTTTGTTTTAAACAATGGGGAATCCCAATAGAAACAGGAGAAAGCAAGAATATCAGAGTGCTAATTTTGCTAGTTCCCTCCCTAAGCTCCTCTGAGGTTACCTGTGTTCTCCCAGGGTCATTGCTCCTATCAACATGTTATTCTCTATAGGACTCTACCTCTGCGTTCCAGTAAGCTCTCCCTCCCTGATTTCCTCTGGGCCTGGGATCAGTAGCGGCTCTGCTGTTGCTCTCTCCAAGTTCGCTGGCTATGACTTACGGTTCCACTATGCCCCATTCACACTTTGTAATTGGCCCTTTGAATAAAACAAACCAAAATAAAATGCGCTTCACTTCATTTTACCCTCATGTGTGACTTCTGACTTCTCGTTCCTTTTGGGGCCAAATACAGGTATGTACATTTTGCTATGTAGGCCATTTGCTTCAGGAAGATCTTATGCCATCGATGGGTCTGACTGGGTGAAAGGTAATCAGAACATTTTATTTTTCTTGGCCACAGTGATTGGGAGGAGGCCACTAGGCACAGAACCTAAGCTAGCCTAATTAGAGCAATATTCAACACATTTGCCTGGAACTTTTAGACATAAATACTTTCTCTCTCAGTGGGTGAATCAAAAGTATGTGCCAGTCTAATTATTGCAGGTACACATCCCACAAACATAAGGATCAACCTCAGAATGAACTCAACATGTGGACAGCAGAAGAGAAGGATAGAAAGAAAACAGATCATTGATGTAAACTTGGATGAATCCTGAAACTTATCCTTTTGAATTTTTCCAAGCTAATAAATCATCTTTATTTTTATTTTTGCCTGTGTCCACTGGCTTTTCTTTTCCTGGCATCACAATGCATCTGAACTGATACATGTTCATCCAGAAATATGATTATGGTGATATCTCACAAATTTTCCAGCTGGAAATAGATATGGGTAATAAAATAAACCAGGAAGGAGAAACTCACAAGTAAAGATGGTCTTTTCTTTTCAGAGGCTCCTTGAAGTATTTCCAAGTGGTGGATAAAACTGTGTGTACTAGTGAGTTCACTCAGTCACTCTGGAACACTCTTGGTAGGAATCCAGTTAAGAAATGATATAATCCACATGATCCTCTCCCACTGCAAACCCAGCTACAACCTGATGTCATTACTGGCACAGTTATCTTGTAAACAAAAGCTCAGTTCTAAATAGTATTTGGCAAAGTCATTATGCACAAGTCAGATAGACTGATAGTGGCCTACAAAAAAGCTTAAGATCCAGAAAAAGTTAAGAATCTTTGGGAAAAAAATAAAAATAAGGACAGACAAAAGGTAGATGATATTAACACAGGATGAAGAGCAAAGAAAAGTTGCCAAAAATTCCCAAATAATTACACAAACTCAAGGGGAATATGAAAAGCTCTACAACATCTCAGAAGTGGATTATCAGGAGATTTCAGAGCTGTCTACTTACGAGAAACCATTTCAGACATAAAACTGTATATCCAAACAGAGCCAAAAGCACAGTGACATAAGTGTTTTAGAGTAGTTTAAAAATATGAACCAAAAAGAAAGGATAATATTAAGAGCTGAAGAGAAAAAAATATATTTTTCTATTACTTTATACCATGAAACATGGGATTATACTAATTGATGACCCGTTGAAGATGAGGATGTCTCAGAGATTTGAGCAATCAGTTTCTAATGGGTTTGGTAATAACGTAACTTTATAATTGATGGTATGTAGAATTCCAGAAGGCATAGTGAGATTGGTATGTTCATTCATTTATTTATTCAACAAACATAAATTGTTTTAAATGCTAAGAACATAAGAGTTAACAAATAGACTAAAATAGCTACCCTCATGGAGCTTAAATTTTAGGGACAGACACAAAATAAATTAGAAAAGTAGAATATGTGTGTGTGTGTGTGTGTGTGTGTGTGTGTATATATATATATATATATATATATACACACAAAGTTAGTGCTGACTGCTGCAGGAAAAAAGAAAGTATGGAATAAAGGTAGAATGTTCAAAGAAGAGTGGAGAGTATTTAAAAATTTTATACAGGACATTGAGGAAATTGTTCACTGAGAGGGTAATGCTTCGATTGAAGACATGAAAAAAGTTAGAAGGCCAGACGTGTGAATATGAGTAACTTTCAGGATTGAATTTGCCTACAGAGAGAATATCATAGAAAAAGGTCCTGCAGTGGGAGCTTGCTTAGTAACCTTCAGGAACATCAAGGAGGCAGCTGCAGGTCAGTGAGTGAAGGGGAGGGTTGCAGTTGGAGCTAGGTAGTTAATGAGGAGATGGGGCAAATCATGTAGGGCTTTCTAGATCATAAGAGGACTTCACTGTAAGTAATATGAAATGCTATCAGAGGGTTTTGAGCAAAGGAGTAACATCATCTGGTTTATGCTATAATAACATTTATGTGACTGTTACATTAAGAGTAGCCTGAAGGCAGCCAGGCACGGACGCTCACACCTGTAATTTACCTGGCACTTTGCAAGGCTGAGGTGGGTGGATCATGAGGTCAGGAGTTCAAGACTAACCTGGCCAAGATGGTGAAACCGTGTCTCTATTAAAAATACAAAAAATTAGCCGGGCGTGGTGGTGGGCGCCTGTAATCCCAGCTACTCAGGACGCTGAGGCAGAGAATTGCTTGAACCCAGGAAGTGGGGGTTGCAGTGAGCCGAAATCATGCCACTGCACTCCAGCCTGGGCAACAGAGTGAGACTCTGTCTAAAAAAACAAAAGAAAAGGAAAAGAAAAGAGTAGCCTGAAGGCTAGAGATGGTGTCTAGGGTAGTAACGGTGGAGCTGATAAGTAACAGATTTTAGATTCATTATTAGACTTTGTAACCTACAGAAAAGTTTCTAGAGTATTACACAGAACTCCCTGGATGCCTTTCAACCAGATTCATCAGTTCGTTGACATTCTGCTCCATTTACTTTCTTCATCCATCCTTCTCTATGTTTCATTATATTATGTTTTCTGAACTACTGGAAAGTATGTTAGGGACACCATGCCCTACAATTGCTAAATATTTTAGAGTCTTTTCTAAGAACAAGGACATTCTCTGAATATGTTTTAAAAATAGAATCAACATGTTTGCCAATGGACTGAAGGTGAGCCATGAGAAAAAAGAATTGTCAAGTATGACGTCAAGACTTTAGGCTTGAGCAACTGAAAAGGATAGAAGTTACCATTAAATGATGTGAGGAAGCCAGACAACGGGGCAAGTTTGGATGAAAAGGTCACAGATTTAGTTTTGAACCAGCTTTATTTGGGATGCCTCTTCAACTTCCTGGGAAGGCAATTGGATATACAAGTCTGGAGTTCAGAAAAAATATCTGGGCGAGATACTGAAATTTGGGAGTTCGTTACATATACATGATATTTAACATCATGGAATTGAATAAAATCCCCCAGGAATTAGTGTAGCTGGGAAATAGAAAAGCACCAAAGATGTAGCTCTTGGTCCCCCAAAGTCTAGAAGTTGAGGAGATAAGAGGGATGCCGCAAAGGAGACCAAGAAGCAGCCAGAAGAGAGAAAGTGAGGAAAGAGGTAGGTTCAGAAGCCACGTGAGAAAACTGTCTTGAGAAGGAAAGAGGAAATAACTAAATGCTTCTAATACGTCAGGATAGGGACAGAGAATAGGAACACTAGGTTTAGCAAAGACGTCACTGGTAACCTAGCTAAGGTGGCATGCCGGGGGTGAAAGCTGGCCTGTGGTGAGTTCGGAAGCAAATGGAAGGAGAGAAATTGCCAACAGTGAGTGTAGACAACTTTTTCAAGAAATTTTTCTTAAAACTAAGGATAGAAATGAAGTAATACATGGAGTTTAGGTAGTGAACAAGAAAGTTTGTTGTTGTTAATATGGGAGGAATAGCATGTTTATATGCTGATGGGAATCATCTAGCACGGAGAAAAGAAAGTCATGATGCTGGGAATAGAGAACAACATTGTTGACAGGAAGGGATAGAGTGAATATATAAGTGGAGGAGGTGGCCTTAGCTAGGAGCTTAAAGAGTTCATTCCTAGCAACAGAAGACAAATTGGAACATATGCAGGCACTGACAACATGTATGCATATGCTAGTGGCAGCTTCTGGAAATTCTCTTTGATTGCTTAAAATAATAAATAGGAAACAAGGTTAATAGCTGAAACTTTAGATATGGGGGAAGATTTAGGGGAAGTCTGGAAAGACAGGAAAAAGTGTGAGATTTGTTTAGGAAAGTGGGAGAGTATATTGATCAGAGAAACAGAGCATTTAGGGGCATTTGATTTAGTGATCATAAAGGCAAAGACCAGCTAGCATAATGTAGTGTTCCCCCAGCCATCTTCAGCAGTGTGGGTGCAGGCACGGAGTAGGCAGAGCTGAATTTAACAAGGGATGTGTGTTAGCCAAGTGAGTATGACAAGGCAAGAGGGACAGAGCTTGAGGATAAATTCAAGAGGTGAGTAGGATGGTTACATGTGGAATTTAAACCATTTTAAAAGGGATGAACATAAAGTGGGAGATAGACAATGAAAAAAATGGCAAAATCAACTGTCACTGAGCGGCCACATATGGTTAATGTGGGTTATGCAGTACATACACCTAAGGGGACCTCTAGCAGGTGGGTACCATCCATAACTGGAATTTATGATTCATGTATGCTTTATAATTTTCTGAAAGATGGCACTCAAACATCTTGTTTACCAAAAAAGTGATCTTTTACAATAGTTTCCAAAAGATGGAGTTCAAATATCTGCTGGGCACGGTGCCTCATGGCCGTAATCCTAACACCGTGGGAGGCCAAGGTGGGAAGACTGCTTGAGCCCAGGAGTTCAAGACCAGCCTGGGCAGCGATGAAACCTCGCCTCTGCAAAAAACAAAAACAAAATCAGCCAGGCATGGTGGCAAGCACCTGAAGTCCCAGCTACTCAGAGGCTGAGGTGGGAGGATTGCTTGAGCACAGGCGGTTGAGGCTGCAGTAAGCTGAGATTGTACCACTGCAGTCCAGCCTGGGTAACAGAGTGAGACTCTGCCTCACACACACACACAAAAAACAAAACAAAACAAAAACAAAAACAAAAAAACTTGAAGAATTCAAACAAAGGCATCCTAAGGGTCATCAGGCCATCAGTGACCCTGACAATGGATGTGAGGCCCTATTAAGTTGAGGGGTTATTGGAATTGGAATGCAACAGAGAGAGTACTGGGAACAAAAGAGTCAGTGATCAGAGAGTAGAGTGTTTCCAGTTGAGATTATCATCACAAATAATTGTTACTGTTAATCATGACAAGGTCAAGACTATGATCATGGGAGTGGGTGGCTAAGTAGAGGAGAGACAAATGGTCTAAGAAGACCAACTCCTGAAGGAAGCATGGGGAGGAAGGGACAAGAACATTTCACTGGGGAATTAATATTTTAAAATTTATTCAGCAATGCTAAAATGTTTCATCTTTTAAAAAGTACTAAAATCTTAACTTTTAAAATTCTAAAACAATATTAATATTAGAGTTATAAGAGATTTAAAAGATTGAACTTATTACAGTAGAATTTCTATACATTTTTCCCCTTCCTTCCTTCCTTCCTTCCTTCCTTCCTTCCTTCCTTCATTCCTTCCTTCCTTCCTTCCTTCCTTCCTTCCTTCCTTCCTTCCTTTCGACACAGTCTTGCTATGTCACCCAGGCTAGAGTACAGAGCACAATCTCGACTCACTGCAACCTCCATTTCAGGAATTTAAGCAATTCCCCTGCCTCAGCCTCCTGAGTAGCTGAGATTACGGCCGTGTGCTACCATACCCAGCTAATTTTGGTTTTTTTTTTTTTTTGGTGTGGTTTCAGTAGAGACAGGGTTTTACCATATTGGCCCACCTGGTCTCGAACTCCTAAACTCAAATGATCCACCCACCTCAGCCTACCAAAGTGCTGGGATGACAGACATGAGCCACCGCGGCTGGCCTAGAATTTCTGTAAATGTTAATTTAGTAAACGTTTGCATTCACCAGTTCCACCCAAGTCTGTGTTTGTACTGGATACTGTTTGGCAAACAACCTTCATTCACACCTCTTTCTGTGCTCTCTCCTGTATCTCTGGAGCTAGAAGTCCAGGCACTACATTTCTCAGGCTCCCTTTCCTGAAGGGTTTGGGTGAAATTTGCATTCTGCCAGTGCTCTCACATGAGATTTGGAAGGCAAAGTGGACACTGAGAAATTCTCCCTCTAGCGGCAATGGCAGCAGTTTTACAGAGGCTGGCTGAACACCCAGCTCCCTCACCAGATCTAGCCTCTGAGCAGGGGTGGCTGTGATGCTGTTGGCGGTTTGCTGCAGTATCTTGACCTCTGGGTGGCAGCAGCAACTTGCCGAACTCTGGATTGCCCTTGCAATGGTGTTACCTGAAAGCTGAAGGCAGCCTGATGATGATCACTTCTCTAGCCTTTCCAACACTCCTTAAGTTGCTTTGATTTTTCTTTAATGAATCTGGACTGACACAATATTTCATGCCAAGATTGGTTCCAGAGCTTCAAAGATGAGAATCTTGTTGTTTGACCTGGTTGCATTTGCTTACAGTGATGACCTAATTGCCTAATTCTAGTGCAAAATAGAATTATGAGGAGACATGGCATGTGGTGGCAAACAGCTCCTTAAATTAACACCTACGGTTGTCAGAAGAGAAGGACCTATTGAAATCAAGAATTGAGGAGACTAAGTTGACCACTGCTCTAGAGTCTGAAAGTAGGAAAGAGAATGAGGAGGACCATGGGGTATGTCATCTACTTACGACTACACCAGAGACCATAGAAAGAAAATAGCAAGCTGGGAAACTTTACACTTTTGGATCAAGGCCTGGTCAAGAACTAGAGGACTTCTAGGACCCTTGTAGCCACATTGTTGATATAGCCAAAAATCAGACCTAAAGTCTGCTTCTGCATATTGCAAAATTACAGTCTAAGATAAATTCAAAGACTTGCCAAGTCTCTTACGTGACAGTTAAAGTTCTTATGGTAAAGAGTGGGCTATGAGAACTGGAACAGGGGCATTTGGAAGATTTGGGTGAATCTGAGGACTTTGAATGCAAATCCTCCTGAGGCTTACTTGTCAGGAAAATAAGTCCCTCCGTCTTCGTTTGTCCTTTCTCCCTTGTCAACAGACTATTGATTCCACTTGAGGCCATTACCTAACAAGTGACTCCTAGATTTCTGAAAACCAAGCCAGACCCCTACTGACTACATCAAGACCCTGACTGATAAAATGCCCCTTAACCTTTAAAAAGTAAGAGAGCTACTTTGATTGAAGTTTCACTGCACTGTGTGTATGAGTTGGTTTTGAAGAGATTTAAGACTAAGGGAGGGAGGTGGAAGAAGAGAGCCATTTGCTGAGTTGCACATGTGTTCATTTGAATAAAGATGCACTTCTGGTAGACCCTGGGGCCACTGCTTTTGACAAATCCACAACATATTTTAATTATGGCCATTTTTTAATAGTATCAACACAGTTACATAAAGTAGGAATGACAGAAATAGAAATGATTATTCAGGTCAGGCACAGTGGCTCAGTCTGTAATCCCAGCACTTTGGGAGGCCAAGGAGGGCAGATCACCTGAGGTCAAGAGTTCGAGACCAGCCTGGCTAACATGGTGAAACCCTGTTTCTACTAAAAGATACAAAAAATTAGCGAGGTGTGGTGGCACATGCCTGTAATCCCAGCTACTCAGGAGGCTGAGGCAGGAGAATCGCTTGAACCCGGGAGGCAGAGGTTGCAGTGAGCTGAGATTGCACCGTTGCACTCCAGTTTGGGCAACAAGAGTGAAACTCCATTTCAAAAAAAAAAAAAAAAAAGGAAAGAAAGAAATGATTATTCTCTGATTTCATATGGGCACAATGTCTTGTATTTCACAAATGTATAGAACACCATGATGCAGGCATTGGGATAAAGCTGGGCTGAAGGCAATCTGCAATTGTTGCTATCTTTGGTACCTCTTGCTAATGCAGAGAGGGGACCTTGGGGACCCATCTTCTGTAATATATAAGAAGAAGATTTTTGTAAAGTGAAATAGAATGAAAAGACGGATGAGGAGGACAGGCCCTGGGCCTGGTGGAGGAGGAAGTCAGGTTGCTGTCCTGGCAATTGTCTCTCAGCCTATGATGGCCCTCGTATTATATTTTGTTGCTCTCAGGATCTGGTGTCCTAGCTTTATTAGGCAATTGTGAAGTGAAATGGAGAGTGATTGTTTTCCTTTATTTGCCAACTTCAGAAACATCTAGACTAATAGTAATAATAACTAGAACCATAATAATGATGCTAATTATATCTTTCATTTATTGACCACATACCAGGCACTGAAGCACTAAGTGCTTTTCAGGCATTAGCTCACTTAGTCCCCACAACAGCTCTACGAATGAGATACTATTAGAATCCTGAATTGCAGGTTTATAAACCTGAATTCATGAGAGGTTAAATTCCTACCTAAAAATCACATAGGCAGTCAATGGTAAAGCTGGGACTCAAATCCAGGCCTTTCTTGCTTTAAAACCCAAGACTTTAACCGTTACACTCTTCTAAATCCCTTTTGACACGTCTTAGTCTGTTCGGGCTGCTATAACGTAATACTATAGTACAGGTGGCTTATCAACAACAGACACTTATTACTCACAGTTCTGGAGGCTTTAAGTCCAGGATTAGTCACCTTCAAATTCAGTGTCTGGTGAGAGCCCACTTCCTGGTTGATAGATGGCTGTCTTCTTGATGTATTCTCACATGGTGGAAGGGGCAAGGACCTCTCCAGGTTCCTTTTATTAGGACACTAATTCTATGCATGAGGGTTCTACCCCTATGACCTAATCGCCTCCCAAAGGCCACACTTCCTAATACCATTGCACTGGGGATAGGTTTCAACACATGAATTTGGGGATGGGGGGTACATACATATTCAGTCTGTAGCACAACATGGCCTTATGCCCTGTAAGTTTTATCTATTAAGTATCTCTCAAATCTGTCTACATTTCCCCACCACCATCACTCTAATAATAAATACCATGGTCTTTTCTAAAGGATTACTGCACCACCTTCCTAACTAGTCCATGGTTATTGATTCTGGCTCCACTTCTAATCTGTTTTTCACATTTTAGCCAAAGAGAAAATTTTAAAACATAAATCTAATCATGTTGCACCGAGAACAGTTTAATGACTTCATGTAAAGGACCATCCCTTTGGGGCAGTTTTTAAGACTGGCATAGTCTGCCCTTGGCTCTGTTTCCAGCTGCACTGGGCCCACCATTCCCTAAACCTCCTGGCCCCTCCCTTGCTTTTTCTTCTGCAGCCTCATTAAGCTTCCTCAGTTCTTGCAATGCACCATGTGCTTTTCTTCCATAGAGCCTCTGCATATGCTGTTCCCTCTGTCTGGAGCGCTCTCCCAATTCCCCACCTGCCCACGTTCACCTAGTTCCTGCACCTCACTGTTTAGATCTCACTCCCTTAGCAAAGCCTTTCTAATTCCAGAAATAAATTAATTCCCCTCCTTTTATTTTTTATTTTTATTTTACTTTTTTTGACCGAGTCTTGCTCTGTCGTCCAGGGTGAAGTGCAGTGGCACAATCTCGGCTCACTGCAACCTTCACTTCCCAGGTTCAAGCAATTCTCCTGCCTCAGCCTCCCGAGTAGCTGGGATTATAGGTGCCTGCAACCATGCTGGCCAATTTTTTTTTTTTTTTTGACAGAGTCTCACTCTGTCGCCAGGCTAGAGTGCAGTGGAGCAATCTTGGCTTACTGCAACCTCCGCCTCCCAGCTCCAAGTGTTTCTCCTGCCTCAGCCTCCTGAGTAGCTGGGACTACAGGCATGCGCCACCATGCCCAACTAATTTTTTGTATTTTTAGTAGAGACAGGGTTTCACCATGCTGGCCAGGATGGTCTCTTGACCTTGTGATCCGCCTGCCTTGGCCTCCCAAAGTGCTAGGATTACATGTATGAGCCACCATGCCTGGTAGTTTTTGTATTTTTAGTAGAGATGGGGTTTCACCATGTTGGCCAGGCTGGTCTCAAACTGCTATTCTCAAGTGATCTGTCTTCCTTGGCCTCCCAAAGTGCTGGGATTACAGGTGTGAGCCATTGTGCCTGACCAATTTCCATCCTTGAAAGCTCTCACAGCAACATTTGCCTTTGTTTGGAGAATGGGGTTTTACAAGTATTTGTGTGGTTCTCTGATGAATGTCTGGCTTTCCCCCATCATACTGTAAGCTCCGTGAAGGCAAGAACCAGGTCAGAGTTTGCTTACCACGGTAGCCCCAGCGCTTAGGACAATATTTGTTATGTGGTAAGCGTTCAAGCAATAGTTGTTGAATAAATGGAGCTACAACAGCCTTCCCTGGGGTGTGGGAAACTAACAAGCCCTTTGCAAAAGTCTAAAATGTGCTTAGTCCTTTTACAGAGGATAAAGTTTAGCTGAGAACGGGCGTTCAGCTGCATAGGGAACCAATGCCAGCACGACAGCTCTATGCTTCTGTCTGTCTCAGCCTGTGAAAACAGAGATTAGGCCTTATAGAGGAGTTTTAGTGGGTGGAAGCAATGTTTCAGGCTTGTGTTTTAAGTGGCTCACTTCTCAAGTAAGTAAACCCAAAGAAAGTAGTTGCTTAACATGTAGAATAGCAAGTTGGTGGCCTGGCGCAGTGGCTCACACCTGTAATCCCAGCACTTTGGGAGGCCGAGCCGGATGGGTTACCTGAGGTTGGAAGTTCGAGACCAGCCTGACCAACATGAAGGAACCCCATCTCTACTAAAAATACAAAATTAGCCAAGTGTGGTGACACATCCCTGTAATCTCAGCTACTCGGGAGGCTGAGGCAGGATAATCGCTTGAACCCGGGAGGCAGAGGTTGCAGTGAGCCAAGATCGCACCATTGCACCCCAGCCTGGGGAACAAGAGCGAAACTCCATCGCAAAAAAAAAAAAAAAAAAAAAAAAAAAAAAGAATAGCAAAGTTGGTACAGTAACTTTCTGCCTCTCTTCAAAAGGCAGCAGGGTGGATTGGTCCTATGAAGGTGGGGATTGAGAGGACGAGCTGAGCCATTCTGATCTGTTTCTTCTGAGTGGGAAGCCTGGAATTCTGGACCCCATTTTGTGGCCACTGCACACAGAGTGCTGACCTGGAATAATTATGCTCTGGTGGTCGTCTCCACAAGGGGCTCTGGGCACGCCTCAGGATTGTTTCCCTCAGGCAGAGGCAGGGCATGCATTGAGACTGATCCCAAACACCCCTCCTCCAGGCCCAACTTCTGGATGCAGCAAGTTCTGCAATTAGAGATCCATTATTTGGTCTCTCTTTCCCTCTAAAAAAAAATAATAATAATAATATTAAGTCAACACAAAGAAGAGGAACACATCAGATTGGTGTATCAGATTTGTTCTATCAGGTTTGTGTCAGATGTTATTATTTTGACGCGATCCAGAAGGAGAATTTGAAGAAAATGGAAAGCTAGGCAGTGGGAATGTTGGCAGCAGGTAAGGGAAAGGTAGACAGCAAAGAGAAACTTCATCTACTTTATAAACTGCTCCTTCCATTCAGCAAATTTAGAGGATAAAAGACTGTTTTGTTCAGATTGGAGATTCAAGGGGGGAATTATTACTTTTAAGATTATTGCAACATAGCTTCGATTGTTGTAGCTGCAATCGTCCTATTGGGCTTGGACTTTACTGTTGTTGAAGAGAGACTGTGTTTGATTTTGCTTGGATACCATAAAATCACAACAAAATAAATTCTCCTGCATGCTACCAGGCAACACCAAGATCTCTTACACCACGAGAAGGACTGGTGGCCAAAGATGCAAATGGCTCTGCAATGTACAGGGTGCATACAGTGCATCTGAAGAACCTAAAAGTGATTTTTAGAATAATCTTAATAAACAGTCAAGAATTAAAGATGTCAAGCGCTTTCTCAAGAAGTTTAAACTTTATAAATAACATTTAAAAAAATCTATAAAGCCTGACCAGTCTTCCTCAAATTAAGTTATTTCCTACTGACTTGGCAGCCAAAACGGTTTAGGATCTTTTGGAAGTTGATGAAAAAGGAGTCGGCGGATTTTGCTCTTTGCTCTGCATCACGCCCTTCCTGGGACCATTAGGGAACCTCCCAGGCTTTCAGGATAGGTTCCGCTCAGAAAGGTCACCCGGGCAATGGAAACCCCGGGCAAAAGTTAGCTGGCAGGACAGCGCAGCTCCTCCAGGGAGCGGAGGCAGCGCGTCCCGGCTCTCAGGGACATTTCCTTCCCACCTCGACCCCCGGGAGGTGGTCCCGGTATAAAGGCTCGCTGAGAGGGTGGGTCACAGCACAGCTTTGCAGCTGCGGAGAAACGCCCAAGGCTGTGTATCTCCAGGAGGTAGGGAAGCCTGCGAGCCTCCGGGTCCCCGCCCCCAGCTTTCCACGCACCGGCGCATCCCGGAGACGGGCGCTGGGCTCGGGGCACTGAGCCGGGGAGGGGGTGTGGCGGACCAGGGCGGTGCAGGGACCCTGCCCAGAGGCCCAACCGGCCTGGCCGACCTTCCTTCCCGACAGGAGCGGTAGCTGCGAGGTGGGGAAGGCGGGGGGGAGGCCTCACCCCACAGCGTGCGGCCGGGAGGAGGAACCGGTCGCGGAGGGCGGGGAGCCGGGCTCAGCAGCCCGGCGCGGGAGTGAGTGTGGGCGAGCCAGCCAGGGTGAGAGCGGGCGCCGGGCCGCGGCCGCCGGCCGCAGCGGGCTGAGATTGTTGTCCTCTGTCACCAGGGCGGCTGGGCTCCCGCAATCCTGCACACCGGGCCCGATCCAGGCGACAGGGCGGGCGGACAGCAGCGCATCCCCGGGGTCCCGCCGAGCCTGGGCGCAGCGAGCCGGGAGGAGGCGTTCGCTTGCATCGCCTCGCTGCTGGGAAACTGAACGAGGCCGAGAGACAAGGTAAAAGGAAAGACAGAGACTGGGAGACAGGGAGAGACAGAGACAGGGAGAGGAGAGAGAGGTGCAAGACGAACACATTGTAGACAAATTGTCAGCAAGTTTGTGCCTGCACGCTGGGGCTCTGCGTGCTTGATGGGAGGGGGTGGTAGCAGTGATGTGTGTACGTGTGCGATACTCATAGATGAGACTAGGAGGTTGGGGAGCCTCTTTGCATCTCGTACGTAGATGTCCCTATTAATATCCCCCTCTCTGAGTTGTCATTTCCGCTTGTGGCACGTCCCCTGGGCTCCCATGGTGCAGAAGCAAAAGGCAGCCACCCTCTTATTGTGATGGTCGGTACTGTTGCTACTATCAGATGGGAGAGGTAGGGCGTTGAACAGATTCTAGGAGCCTCCCTTCCTCCACCCCCTGACTATTTTTGGAAGGGCTGGGGGGAGGGAAATGGCTTGAAGGCTGCGCGGAGGCCCGGGCGCGTCAGACTCCAGCGGCGCTGTCATGGTGCAGTTGTTTCCCGGCAGAGCCTGCATTGGAGGGCAAGATAACTTTCATCTCCTCTTTGAAAGATACGTTTCACATAGAGATCTTGCATTGCTGGCGGAGGAGTTCTGGGAAATGGTGGTGCACAGGCGGCCAGGTGCATCGCAACGGGCAGGCATCCGTGCAAAACGAAGCAGCCATCAGCCGCACAGGAAGGAAAGCCCCTTGGGAAGGGAGGCTGGGTGTGCTGACTGGGATCCCAGGCTTTGGATGCTGGAAGTTCTGCCCCCTTCTGTAAATAGAGTCAGGTCCAGCCCAGAGGAAAATATCAGCAATGAAGCCTTAGCATCCCAGAATGTTCACTTCTGAGCTTTTCTTTTTGGGGTGGAAAACTTGTATCTGAAATGTTCCTGTGAATGTTAAGAAAGTTAAAAATTAATTATTTTTCTCTTCTTTAATGCCCATCCATTTGTCGTCTTGATCTGAGAATGACTTTCCCAAAGACACATTCATATACAGAAGCCAGACCTATGCAAGAGAAAGTATAATAATTTTCAATGAGGCAAAGGTCATTAATATGACCTACATCTTCATAAAATGCAGATTTAATCACAAGTCATGACGATTGTTCTTTGAGAGGCTTTTTATTCCCCATGGTGAAAAAAGATTTGTAATATGGATAAAAAGTACCTGACATCACCAGAACAGTGTGACAAAATACATATCTATTTTTTCTTGTCTGTTCATCACTTTGTGGCAGATTTAGAACAAAATGTGAGAGATCTATACTCACTTAGTATGTTTCATGCTGAAGATTAAGAAACAGCTTCAGACTGACCCAGATAATAATATTTGCTAGGCTTTGAAAATATTTGCCTAGCTCTTATTTTATAGACTCATTTTCATCTTTGTGAACTAATGATTTTCACAAACTGGTTTTCTTCTGTCCTCATTGACCTCATTTAAGAACTCTTTTTTTACTTGATTCCTTCCTGCCAGGGAGTGGGGATTGGAGAAAGCTAGTTTGCCATTTAAAAATGTTCAAGAATTGTTTGGTGCTGCACTGGGCCTACTTTCTGATAACTATGCTGCGCACACAGCATCTTGGAAATGAAAGGAGGCGTGACTGTCACAGGATGTAGGAAGCCCATAACTGGGCAAGGTTGGTGGCATTTTCACAACTCCAGCTCTAGCTACTGCAGCCACACCCTGTGGTCTGAATGTGACAGGCATGCAGGGCCCAAACACCTCTGCAGGGTCCTCTGTGTGTCTGCTCTTAAATGTGTACTTCCTTGTGGTCTGATCTAAGGAGAACTAATGTTTGGCAAGGCATGCAATGTATCTTCTAGCAAGGGATGGAAAGAAGGTTGCAGATGTCTTTGGGTGTAATTTATACTTTAGGCTTACAGTAAACAAAATTTAATTATGACACTGAATATCTTTCATGCTGATCTGCTATACACTTTGTCTTTTGCTTACTTGTTCATGTTCTTCTAGGGAAAAGATCATTTCTTATTGTTACTCTGTGTAATTCATACTAGTGAATAAGAAACAGCATTGTTCCCTGGTAACCTGCACACATATATTAGTAGTATACTTGTATTAACTCAAACATGTCCCTGTTCTTCTCTACCTTTCAGCCATCTTAGTGTTCATTAATTAGTACCATTATTAATGGGTGAATAGAAAAAAAAATTACATTTAAAATTAAACAGCACGTGAACTCTCTTCAGCAAAAGACTTGAATAGAAGGGAAACTGAAATTTATTCATGACTTTAAAAATTTTGTTCAATAGTGGGCTTCAATATTAGTGCTATTCTTATACATGTTTAGACATTTAATTAAGTAATGTCTGTGCTTCCTTCTGTTGTGAATCTGTTTATGTATTTATGTTCTCAGTTCATTTTCTTTTTGGTTAGAAATGAGCCACGTTGTCTCTGGTTGTCGCAGGGTTTGAAATTTTCTGCAGTAGTTTCCTAAGACCTAGAAATTCAGTCGCATTGCTTATATATATTCTTGTGGCTTAGTAGTATTTCTTCAGTGCTTTTCTTAGTGTATTCCTTTTTAGTAACACAAACAAGAAACTGATTCAAGAGCCAATGTCCATTCTGCCAAGAGACAGAAAAAATTGAGTTGTGGTATTTCACAACTGTGCTTTTTCACAGAGTAATGTTGAGAAGAGTATGTCTTTCAGCTGGGAGCATCCCAAATAGCAGATAGTCCAAATTCCCTCTGTGTCCTGAATTTTAAAAAATGCAGCAGATGGTTATTGATTGGGTGGGTGTTTTTTTTTGTTTGTTTGTTTGCTTCCATAGTAGCCTGGACTTTTCCATTACAATACTTGCCCTCCTTTGTTGTAACGTTGTTTATATCATCTTCCTCTACTGGCACATAAGTTGTAAGAGGGGCTTGTTTCTCCTGTTGACTGCTGTTTACTCAGTACCGTGGTCCCTTACAAATAGCTACTCAATACATATTTATCGTGAAATAATAAATACAGGAGTCTTACCTTTCTGCTAATTATGAGGTGGATGTATTTAGCTGCATCATAATCTTAGTTCCTTCCCCTGGAAAAATTTGGAGATGGTGCAGGGACTATTTATTGGTATACAGCCCATCAGTGTCCACCAAATTCTCCCATTCCATCCCAATGCCTAGCTTCACTCTTCATTCCCTCTCCTTCATGCCCCCGCAGTATCCTGCACCTATTAAAACTGTTTTATTGATCTTGGGAATAGTGAGTTCATTGATGTTCTGGATCTGCCTCTGGTGTTCTGGTTCTGTCGTGTCCGTGGCCAGAACACTGCTACATAAACAGTCAGCTGGAGGATCTCATGACCTTGCACCAGCCGTTGTTTTAGCTGTGCCTTGTGCTGCCATTGGTTTTGGAACTGAAGAGCACACTTGGGAGTACCTCTGCATTTTAGGGTCATCTCTCATATTGCAGGTGGAGAAACTGGGACCAGGGGAAGGAAAATGGAAACTAGCATTTGCAGAAACTCTGCTACATGCCAATCAATCTGCTGGAAACATGACATACTTATTTTTTAAAAAATAAATTTAAGCAGGATAAAATTAAACCTAATTTGGCATAAGTATACCTCATTTTACAGATGAAGAAAGAAGGACTCAGAGAAGCTCACTTTTCTTAAACCTGCATGCACAGCAAGAGAGAGAATTAAGATTCAACTCCAGGTCTTTCTTAGTCCAAAGTCTGCGCATTTCCTGGTGCCAAACTCTCCTCCAATAGGTAGTTGTTGAGGACCTTCATACACAGAACCAGCTCAAAATCACCCAACTAGCTGGGATAAAGTTTAGCCTAGAACTGATATTTCCTAATTCCCAGTCTCCTTTTACTAGCTTCTTTTTATTAACATCATTTTAAATTTCTTATCAAATCATGTAATAAGACAAAAGTGTTAGTAAAAAGCAAGAAAATCATGATTTCACAATATAGGAAATATGTGTACATGTGAATGATGAAAGCAAAATGTTTAATGTCTGAAAAAGGAAGGATATTGCATCCACTTTTTTTTGCATTGAAGAGGAAGAGGTTTTGTAGGGATTTTCTCATAGATGTAAAGTATTATGAACTTGATTCAATGAAACAAAAAATATATATCAGAGGCCTAGGATGTGGTCAGGGATACACTTGGTGTCAATGAATGAGATTTTGCAATGTTATAGCCTCTATACCAGTGAAATGTTCACAGTTTGTTTAGAGTGAGGTAAGACTAGCAGTAGTGAAAGGTAGAAGCCAAATTGTACCTATGATAGTGTGGATTACTAGTGTTAGAGGCCTCAGTGGAAAATAATGGTGAATGTTGGTTGGTGTGTTTAGGAAAAGCTTCAAGTGGTATGCGGATCCTGGGTTAGGTATTTAGATTTGTTCAGCTGAAAGTGTTCTTCAGAGGGGTGATGTGAAGGGGCAATGAAGAAATTGCTCCTGAGTTGTTCCAAGATATGAAGCGTGAAGGGGAGAGTGTTTGGCTGTAAAACTTATACAGCCCTTCTTCTGCTGCGCTCAGTTAATGGCATCCCCAATCCTGAGAGTCATCTGCGACTCCTCAGATATACACCTGGAAATCCCACCTATACCCACCCCCACCCGGGTGACCCGTCACCAAGTCTTACAAATTCTGCTCCCTAAAACTGTGTTATATTTGATTCTGCACTCACTCTGCTCCCCTCTGTCTGATTTCCGTCTTCTGTCATCTTCCACCTGGATTCCTGAGATACCTTCCCAACTGATCTTTCTGGATCTTCCAGTTTTGTCCTTCTTGAATACACCTTTTAAAAAACCATAGCTAGAATAATCCCAGTTATACCTTCTCACTTCCAGCTTAAAATCTCTCAGTGGCTTCCAGTTGCCTGCTAGGGAGCCAGAACCAAACTTCTGAGCATAGCACTCAGGGCCCTCTGCCATCCGGACACCACCTCACTCTCCACCCTCTTTTTCCAGAATGTCACCTTGTAGAGTTTCTCAGTGTCTGACTGGTGGTAGTTCCATGTCCCACTCATGCTGTTACTCATGCCCAGGCCTTTGCTCAAGCTCTTCACCCTGCCCAGGATGTGTCTTTCATATGTTTCACCTGAGTGACTAACCCATTTACTGAGACTCAGCTCGGGTGTCTGCTCCTTGCCAAGAAGGACACCTTTCCAGAACACCCACACTGGCAGAGCCGCCATCCTCTGTATCCTCGCATCTTGGTATTTGCACTTAGCCCTGGTATTTTTATATTATCTTTTCTATGTTTTATCTCCCACTGTGTCCTAAGCTCCTCAAAAATAGTCTCTGTGTCACATCCACCTTAGTAAGCCCAGCATTGAGCTCTGGCACTCTGAATGTGTTAGTTATGCTGTGAAAGTAAAACTGGATGAATAGTGGGCACATGCAGGGAAATTCTGAGTTTAATGTAATGAGAGAGAGAGAGAGAGAGAGAGAGAGAGGGTGTGCACAATATTTCAGAATTAATCTACCAAGCTATGTGAATGTAAATTAGAAGAGGATAGAGGCAGAGTGATTTCTGTTGCAATGATTTACTGAAATCCCTTTTAATTCCATAATTCTTGACTGAAGATAGGCACTGTGTGTTAATCATCTGTGAGCTCCAGTGCTGAGCCCAGCTTGGAGTGGGGTATCTGAAATGAAATGAATGTCTTTAATATACATGCAGATACATGATATAGATAATAGAGTGGTTGATTGATTGATTACAGAAAGTTTTATTTTTGCATTTGAAAACCTAACTTCCTAACAGCTTAGGGGAGTCATTTTTAAGGTCCTTCAGGCACTGTTCACTATGTATTATTCTCCCAAATTAAGATAGCTTTTGTATGTGGGCAGGTGGAATATTTTTCCCCAGGAGATACAGGCTGCTAATGGGCACACAATTCCAGCAGGGCTATAGGTATGTATGTGACAGCCCAGCCACAGGTAATTCTTTCTCTACGAAGACTCCCTTGGAGAGTCACCCACTGAGAAGTACCTCTCTAGCCTATAAGACACCAAGTTCGGTCCTACTTCTAGTAAATACTCCTTTCAAGTAGCCAAGAGAAGTTTGCCTCTATCTTTCCTACCAATGACTGCTGTTCACTGCATCACTGTCCTGTGTCTTGCTTAGTAATTGCTTTCTTGCTCCAGTACATCCTTCTGATGCATTGCACTTAGAGCAGCAGCAGTGTGCAAAGGTTTACATCCCTTTTTTTTTTTAAGATAATAGGCTAAAGCGCATATTACTAGCTTTGCATTCATACATCTGACCAGATACCAATATATAATAGTATTAGCAATGCCATTTTAAAATAAATTGTAATTCATAATTTCACTCTATTACTTAAGAAATCCTTCATGAGCAGTGCTCTTTTATGGACTATAATCCAAATTATAATATGATTTTTATAGCACTCACAGACTCCTCTCATTTTCTTTTTTCCTTCAGGAAGGTGGACCATCTCACATGTATGAGCTTTCTTTAGGAGTTTTGCTTTTGCCATTCTCCCCTTCTTCCCCTCTTCCCCTATTCCTTTTTTTAACTTTCATCATCATAACCTAGAAATGCAATGGGGACTGTGGCCGGGTATGGTGGCTCACACCTGTAATCCCAGTACTTTGGGAGGCTGAGGTGGGCAGATCACGAGGTCAGGAGATCGAGACCATCCTGGCTAACACGGTGAAACCCTGTCTCAACTGAAAATACAAAAAATTAGCTGGGTGTGGTGGCAGGCACCTGTAGTCCCAGCTACTCAGGAGGCTGAGGCAGGAGAATCGCTTGAACCCGGGAAGTGGAGGTTGCAGTGAGCTGAGATCACATCACTGCGCCCCAGTCTGGATGATAGAGTGAGACTGTCCCAAAATGAAAACAAAACAAAAACAAAATCTTAACCAACACAGATAATTTAGAAGGAAAATGTCCACTCTGCTTAGCTCACCCCACCCCTAGCCTTACAACTTTTGAGTCTTTATACCTAGGGAGGAGAAAAACTAAATCAGACCCATTTGGCTTCTAAAATTGGAGTACTTGAAACTCAAATTTTTAGAATGAAATGGTTTTTACATTTATGCTGTTTTAATTCATCAAATTGGTATGGGAAACTAGGATTTGGTCCTATTCCTGGAAAGTGTACAACACAACAGAGCAAAACATGTGCAAAGTGGGCTAAATTAGCAGATAAGAGAATCCATGCATATTGAAAACTACAATGGAGTGTTTTCAGTATAAGGCAAGCCACTTCATAGATCAATGGAAAAACTTTAGAGTTTAAAAAGAAAACAGAATGAAAGTGAACGTTTCTTCTTTTAGCAACCCAATTTTATTTTATATATCTCATTTATGTATTTATTTTATCAAATATCATGGGAATTCCTAATATTTGCACAGTACTTTATAGTTTATAAGTGCTTTTCACTAAGTTGTTTCACTTGATAATAGACCAGGCATTCAAATTAAATAGAAATATTTCTCCTTTTAGCACTGTGGTGACCTTTGTAGATTGTTTTTTTATGTTGTACCTTTTCTTTTATGTTTTTCAGGTTCTTCAGTTGATTTAAAAGGACAGTGTTAAAACGAAAGAAGAAAAAGCAGTTCAGTCTTTGGGAGAGCTGCCTCCTTGTTGACTGCTGCAAATGCCTGGAATTCATTAATGAAGGATTAGATCTAGAAAAGTCCAAGCATGTTTTCCAGAGTGGTGTAGCCCTGTGCTGCCTCCAGTGAAGAGTCTCTTGGTGTTGGCTTCATGCTTCTGGAGGGACCATGGCAACCTCCAGAGGGGCCTCCCGGTGTCCTCGGGATATCGCCAATGTGATGCAGAGGCTGCAAGGTAAGGGGAAGAAATTTCAGGGTTAAAAATAATTCAAATACCGTCTTAACCCACAATCAGTTAAATTTTGTTTGGGGTTTTACTCAATTTCATGGAACTATAGCCCAGAATGGGATGGATGTCTTTTATTCCAGTGTTTTCAAATAGGGGCATGCTGTCTTCAGATGCTATCTTCATTACATAGAAGGAAAAGATAAAAATACAGCTTTTTTTTTTTTTTTTTGTAATTGTGTGTCTGCATTAGCATGTCTTACATGTTATTCATTGTCCAGTTGGGAATTAAGAGTTATTGCCAAATGTACTGCTGCTGTCATTCAATAATACCAGTGACAATACGTTCCCCAATTGTCTTGATAGATTACAGACAAGTTGTGGACATATAACTATATGCTATTGTCAAATAAGTGAACCAGTGGCATTTCCCAACTAGAAGACCCTTGGATATATATATATATATATATATATATATTTTTTTTTTTTTTTTTTTTTTTAGACAGAGTCTCGCTCTGTCCCCCCTGGCTGGAGTGCAGTGGCGGGATCTCGGCTCACTGCAAGCTCCGCCTCCCGGGTTCACGCCATTCTCCTGCCTCAGCCTCCGGAGCAGCTGGGACTACAGGCGCCCGCCACCTCGCCCGGCTAGTTTTTTGTATTTTTAGTAGAGACGGGGTTTCATCGTGTTAGCCAGGATGGTGTCGATCTCCTGACCTCGTGATCCGCCCGCCTCGGCCTCCCAAAGTGCTGGGATTATAGGCGCCGGGCCGATATTTAGAAACTTTTTAAGAAAAATGAGGCAAAAGAGGCCCAGAGAGATGAAGCGATGTGATGAGATGAATGGTTCGTGGCAGGGTACAGACTAGTCCTGTATCCCTCAGTGGTGCTCTTCTCTGCTTTGGATTTTCTTTTTAAGATGGAATTTTGCTCTGTCTTCCAGGCTGGGGTGCAGTGGCGCTATCTCGGCTCACTCCAACCTCCGCCTCCCTGTTCAAGCGATTCTCCTGCCTCAGCCTCTTGAGTAGCTGGGATTACAGGCATGCGCCACCATGCCCGGCTAATTTTTGTTTTTTTAGTAGAGACAGGGTTTCACTATGTTGTCCAGGCTGGCCTCAAACTCCTGACCTCAGGTGATCTGCCTGCCTCGGCCTCCCACAGTGCGGGATTACAGGCATAAGCCACCGTGCCCAGCTGCTGTTCTCTGCTTTCTAGAAGAGAACTCACAGGGAAATGCTATAGAAACTCACAGGTGAATAGATTCTAATTGTCAATTTTTTTTACATTTGTGTTTCAATATTCCTTGAAACACATATAATTATCGCCTGTAGTTATCTAAAAATATTTTTACTTTGTCATAATCCCAATGATATATTCATTGCTTCATTGTCAGAATTCTAATGATATATTCAATGTCATAAGCCCAGCCTTCAAATGAATGGTTTTAAGGTATAAAAATACCCCGATTTAGAAGAGTTTTGTGCTAGTCTTTGCTAAGAGAACTTAAAAATAATGTTGTAGCTTGACTTTTAGGTTTTCTAGTATCTCCAACAAATGATCATTGTGGTTTCGCACAGTATCAGTGATATTAATTTGTCACAGACCCACTTTCTTTGCTTACAATGTATTTGCTGTGCAGAGCAGTGATTTCCAGCTAAGCATTCTTGACCTTCAGATACATACTAGGCTCTTAAATCTGGATATTCATGACCCAGAACGTGCTCACAGCTATAGAAACTCAGGATATTGGTGGAACTAGGAGTTTCTCCATGGCTGTCCAGAGACCACCAACTTGATTGACAGCTTCTGTCTTCAAGTGACCTCCCTACTAATGTTTGTCTGCCTGGACTGGTTTGTGATGCTTCAGTGTAAGTGGTATGTGTTTCCTATTTCTTGCTGACCAATCCCTCATGTCATGCCAGAAAGAGCCTTGTTAGATAAAAGATCCTTGCTGAATTGGGTCTAGATCTTTTCCATGGGCTGAAAATTTCTCTGCTTGGGTCTGCCCAGTACCCAAGGATCTCAGATTTCAGTTGTACATTGTCACCTGGGTAGATGCAATGCTGAATTTGAGTTCCATTCCACTGTCTATGTTTGTCTTGGCTGTTTGTCTGAGGGTAAATTACTGAACCATTTTGTGCCTCAATGACATCATCTATGAAATGATGGAAAGGAAGCCTGTAAATCCCTTACAAAAGTGTGGGGAAGATAATAAGGTAATAAAGCAGATTTTCCTTTGAGTGTATTAGATGTGAACATTCTCTGCATGACATACATGTTGACCATAAGTGAAAGTTGCAAACAGCAGATTTGAATAAACTCAATCAGAATCAGACTGTGTTCCTACAAACTCTCTACTCTTCATTCTGATATTAGTTTGAGTGGAAGTCCTTTTATTAAGATAATTGGGTTGGGGTGAGAGGAAAGTGAAGAGTATGGATAATTTAGTGTTGTGTTTTATTATGTTTTTATAGTAGATTTAGTTTTGCTTGAGAAATCTGTGGCGTGGATGAAAGAGCTGGAGCCTGCCACCCTGTCACACACTAGGCCTGTGACAGTGGATGCCTTATTTAACATCTACGTGTCTAGGTGCCCCATTTGCAAAATGTGGATTGCTCCCATCTGCTTAGCCCCCCTCAGAATTGTTGTGAAGCTCGATGAGATAATTTACTAAAGGAGCTTTAAAAATGATAAATTCTGTGATATGGTGAGTCATTCAAATAGTCACGGAAGAAAACTAGATGAGAAGGCACAGCTTGATAATTTGTTGCAATTTTTTCCTGCAAATTTTTCTAACTATCCAGATTTTTGGAGGAATGTTAATCGTTTTGTATATTCTGTGTTGTATAAAACTAGTCATTTTATTACATAACGAAGTAACTATACTTATTGCATTAATTAGCTTTCCTTTCTATAAAAGAGAGAGTTACAAGGTGGCATAAGGGTACCTGATAAAGTTAGAAGAGTAAGCCTTAAAATTCAGAAGACAAAACTCCTGAGCACGAGATCCTTATCACCAGCCTTTGGTATCAATTACTTCATGTCTATAGGTTATGTTGGCTACAAAATGTAAAGTCTGTACTGCTACAAAATATAACACATCTAGCCTGCATCAAAGGAAACTCAGTGAAATGGCAGGAAGTGAAAGTGATCTGGTGAGTGTGTCTTAACAAATTGATCAGCTGGATTAATTCTGCTGATTCAGTTGGTGGGGTGCAGGTCTCTTGCTCTCAGTTGTCACTGTGCATATTTACTACTGCTTTAAGTCCAAAGACGGGCCAATCTCCACAGAAAGAGGAGATCTGTCCCCTGTCAAGGGTATTTACTAACGCTGCTTACCCGCTGGAACCTCCAAACAAGTGCCCAAGATCCTAATAAATGGAGGGCTGGTGTTATTGCCCAGATAATGAAGACAACTTTGAAGAAAAGTAAATTTCCATTAGTGTAAACAGAACCAGAGTTGCTAATTTTCAAAGTTTAAATTCATAAGAACATTCTCCTAGAATCCTTTTTCTTTGTCTAGATATATATAATGAGTAACTAATGTGTTTGGGGTTTTTTTCCTCCCATTTTTGGGTTTCATTGTCATTTCAGACCTGTGCATAACTAATAAAGAGCATGGAGCTTTGAATAATGGCAACTTGGCATTACTCCCTTGCTTATTTAGCTTACACCCATAATTGCTGACTATTTTTCCTGCTTTTAGTTTTTATTTCTGGGACTAGGAAATTAAAGCACACACAGAGATTGCTACATAATTTAGCTGCAAGAGTAACCGTTCAATATTTCACCTTTGCCAATATTTGTGCTTGTTTGAGCATAATGTTTTAGGCTGGGATAGTGAATTATGGATGAGCAGTCAGACTGCAATGCGGAGTTTCATTTGCTTTTAAGAATAATGAATGTTTCTGGAACTTTAATCAATTTAAATATAACCTTAAAAGCAAATACAGGACAATAGTATAATAAAGGAGTATTAAAACTTTAAATGCACATAATTAGTACATACATATTCTGCTTTTCAAGACTAACTAAAGGGGATCCATTTAACAGGTGGCTTATGGAGTTACTTAGTTTATAGTCACAACTAAGAAAATAAATGGCTGAACTCTTCAGATTATAAACTTCTTTTAGATAGTGACAACATTTTAAGGCTTTTTGTAATCTTTCATAGTTACTTAAAAAGAACTTGTTGGCTGACTTTTATTAACTACATTATAATGTGAACATACTATATTAAACTTTATGTTTTTAAAATGAACATATCAGTGTTGGTTATTGTAGGATGGGGTGACATCAATGCAATCTTATAGAACAAGTGATAAATGCCAGAAAACATTAAAATGTGTATGCTTAGGTGTTGTATATACAAAAAAATTAATAGGAGAGTAGGATTATTTACTGCAAGGACAAATTTTGATTTTTAAACCTTGTGAATAGATTCAAAGAGAAACAAACAAACAAAAAAGGATAAGAATTTACCCTTGGAGATACAGCTATGAAATTTGCTAATTGTTCAGTGTAAGGTAATCACAATCTCCTCTTGAAAATTTTTTGAGTAATAAAAACCTTAAACCTTTTTTGTTTTAAGTATTATATTTCCTATAAGTTCATTACACAAAAGAAAACTTCAGACTAACAGAAAGTATACTGAAAAGTAGAATGAAATAATAATGAATAATTGATGAAAATGTAACTTTCTTTTAATTTAGCATAATTGGCTATGATCACAGCTTGGGAAATAAAAAGCTTGGCATTTTGTGAGGATTGAAACATTTTTATAATGCCTTGATTAATTTTTATACTTATGATTGTTGGCTGCTTGTATATCTTCTTCTTTTGAAAAGTGCCTGTTCATGTTCTTTGCCCACTTTTTAATGGCGTTGTGATTTTTTCTTGTAAATTTAAGTTCCTTATAGATGCTGGATATTAGACCTTTGTCAGTTGCATAGTTTGCAAAAATTTTCTCCCATTCTGTAGGTTGTCTGTTCACTGTGATGAGTTTCTTTTGCTGTGTAGAAGCTCTTTAGTTTAATTATATCCCATTGTCAATTTTTGCTTTTGTTGCAGTTGCTTTTGGTGTCTTCATCATGAAATCTTTGTTCCTGTGTCCTGAGTGGTATTGCCCAGCTTGTCTTCTGGGGGTTTTTATAGTTTTGTGTTTTACATTTCAGTCTTTAATACATCTTAAGTTAATTTTTGTATATGCTGTAAGGAAGAGGTCCAGTTTCAGTCTTCTGCATATGGCTAGCCAGTTATTCCAGCACCATTTATTGAATAGTGAAGACTTTCCTCACTGCTTGTTTTTGTCAGGTTTGTCAAAGATCAGATGGTTGTTGCTATGTGGTCTTATTTCTGGGTTCTCTGTTCTGTTGCATTGATCTATGTATCTGTTTTTCTACCAGTACTATGCTGTTTTGGTTACCATAGCCCTGTAGTATAGTTTGAAGTTGGGTAGCATGATGCCTCCAGCTTTGTTCTTTTTGCTTAGGATTGCCTTGGCTTTCATATGAAAAAAAGCTGAACATCACTGATGATTAGAGACATGCCAATCAAAGCCAAAACTATCTCACAACAGTCAGAATGGCTCTCATTAGAAAGTAAAAAAAAAAAAAAAAAAAGAAAACAAAAAAGAAAAATAACTGATATTGGCAAGCTTGTGGAGAAAAAGGAATGCTTATATGCTGTTGGTGGGAGTGTAAATTAGTTCAACCTTTGTGGAGGACAGTGTGGTGATTCCCCAAAGACTTAAAGACAAAAATATCATTCAACCCAGCAATCCCATTACTGGGTATATACCCAAAGGAATGTAAATCATTCTATTATAAAGAAACGCACTCGGATGTTCATTGCAGCACTACTCAGAATAGTAAATACATTGCATTAATCTAAATGCCCATCAATGGTAGAATGCATAAAAAAATGTAGTACATATATGCCTTGGAATACTATGTGGCCATAAAAAGAACAAGATCATGTTTTTTGTAGGGACATGGATGGAGCTAGAGGTCATTATCCTTAGCAAACTGATACAGGAACAGAAAACCAAATACTATATGTCCTCACTTATAAGTGGGAGCTACATGATGAGAACACATGGACACATAGAGGGTAACAACAGACACTGTGGCCCATTGGAAGATGGAGGCTAGGAGGAGGGAGAGGATCAGGAAAAATAACTAATAAGTACTATGTTTCATATCTGGATGATAAAATAATCTGTACAACAAACCATGACACAAATTTACCCATGTAACATACCTGCACATGTACCCCTAAACTTAAAAGTCAAAAAAACTTCATACTTTATTACTCTAACTTAATGACTCTTATTAAAACACAAAACAGTGTCAAAAACTCATTTATTATATTTAGGCTGAAATCCCTTTGGGTTTAATCTCTCTTTTCCCACATAAATGTTGTGTAAAATTATCTCAAATTTAAGTATGATACAATACAGTGATCATTTCTTTATGTTTTGGAGCATCATAGTTAAATACATTTTTGATAAATAAATGAATAAACCATTATGCCTAACTTAATGAACCAAAGATAAAATTGGTTAAGGCAATGAACCAATTAAACCAATTAAATTGGGTCCTGCTTTACCTGCCCTCTTTTTGAAGAATGTATATCTGAATTTTGGTTTTAATCAAGAGTGGTTTTTTACTATAAAATCAGTTTAACTTTGGGAGGCCGAGACGGGCGGATCACGAGGTCAGGAGATCGAGACCATCCTGGCTAACATGGTGAAACCCCGTCTCTACTAAAAAATACAAAAAACTAGCCGGGCGAGGTGGCGGGCGCCTATAGTCCCAGCTACTCGGGAGGCTGAGGCAGGAGAATGGCGTGAACCCGGGAGGCGGAGCTTGCAGTGAGCTGAGATCCGGCCACCGCACTCCAGCCTGGGTGACAGAGCGAGACTCCGTCTCAAAAAAAAAAAAAAAAAAAAAAAAAAAAAAAAATCAGTTTAAAGATACACATCTTGCCTGAATGAGTGATGTGTTTGTTGTTTTTGTAAACACAATGTTTTAAGCACATTTTCCTTTTAAATGGTATATTACTTGTTCACATTACTTTTATTAATAAATTTATGAAGTCTTTACATTTGTGTAGTGCTTGGTCCTCTAAGCCTCTCTGTTTGCAGACCTATTTTGTCCATTGTGCTTTATGGAGAAAGTGCTTCAGGCCTTCAGGGTCTTCAGTGACCTATAAAATATTGTCTCTCAAATAGAAAAAGAAAACTGTTAAAAAAAAAAAAAAGAGCAAAGGTTTATAAATGCTAAATTATGGCAAGCAGTCAAATGTAAATCAATTCAAAAATTATATATGTGTCAATATATTTTATATGGCATGTAAGTACACTTTATTGCACCTTTGATATAGTGTGTGGCAGGCCTCTAAAAGTAAGAGTGTCTAAGGCTTACAAATAAAACATAAAGTATCCCTCTATATCATATTGCCTCCACATGAGTTTTTGTAAACATATTACCTTAATTTTGTTACTCTTATGATGTAACATTAAACACATGTACCAAAATTACTTCTTTGACCTCCCTGTTGAATTCCCAACTTCTTTGGCTTAGATTCCATATTCTAAGTCCATTTTAACTGTAACAGCTCTTTTTCCTCTAGCTCCCCTAGATATCCACCTATGTCAGCCAAGTGTCACTACTTTCCATGCTCAGAAGATGTCCCGACTCTTTCATCTCCTTCTGGGGCACCTTCTGGAATGAGCTCAAGTCACTGTTCCTAAAACCTGACTTATCTTCAAGGCCTAACTTCAATGCAACCTCCTCTGCAAAGGCTTTATTGCCAATACAATCAGAAATTTCCTCTCCTTCCTCTAAACCCCTCTAGCTCTTTATAGCACAATATGACAATTATCTCATGTTGCTTGTATTGGGTTGCACATATGTATCTAAACTATTCACCCAGAATATAAAAACCTTGAGGACAGGAATTGGGTCAGACTCACATCAGTGACCTACACGTTGTCTAGCATAGTGCATTTCATAATATGGACACTTCATAAGTATTTGTTAAGTGCATATAATATAAATAGTTAATATTATATTGATTTTCAATGGGGGAAGTTGGGAGTCCAGAATAGAGGTTATTTTTGACAAGTCAAGAGACAGATGATGGCTTGAACGGTGGATGGGGAGAGGGGTGGTAACATTCTGGATATATTTTGAAGGTAAGATTAAAACAATGTGTTGATGGATTAGGTTTGGTGTATAAGAGAAAAAATTAAAGTTGGTCCTCTCATTTTTAGTTTTGAAATAAAGAAAAACCATTATGGGGAACAGCATTGAGGAGGAAAACTGAGAGCTTATTTTGGACATGTTACATTTTAGATGCCTGGTAGACTTCCAGGAAAGGAGTTGAGTATATGTATGTAACTGTAGAGATCAGTGGAGGAGACACAGCAGGAGAAAATATTTGGACGTTGTCAGCACAGAGGTAGCGTTTAAAGCTGTGAGATTGGTTGGCACCACCCAGGGAGCCAGGACAGATAAGAAGAAAAGAGGTTTGTGAAATGGGGCACTCAACACTGAGGGAAGTGGGGAATGAGTAGAGTCCCATATATGAGACTAAGAAGCTGCAGCCTGTGTGGTAGGAAGAAAAAAGATAAAAGGAAGGTCTCAAAGCCAAAGAAATAATGAGTTCAAGGAGGGAGCGATCAACTGTGTTAATGTTGTTAATTTTCTTTACATGTACATGTTTCTACATGTTCATAATGTATAAAAAGATTATGTGGATTTTATATATAAATATCAGGTCTGAGCAGGTGTACGTGTGCCTGCCTATCGTTTAAAATCATTTCTGGAAAAATAAAGAATGGTTTTGTGCATTGCCCATAAGGAGGTTCAGGATGCTCAGAAATTCACTGGTTAAGAGCAATTCTTTAAGAACTCGTTAAATATGATTCTACGCCTTATGTAGAGCCCATTGAGAAATCAGTCCTAAGGGTAAGACGTCTCTTCTTTCAGGCCCTCCCTCAATCCGCCTCCCGCTCTTGTGGAGTTGGGGACCGTGCTATGGGCTGACGATGACCCTTGTGAAATTCTCCTCTCGGTACCATCTTGAACGCTTGTGTGTGGCTGCCCCGCCTCTCAATGCCTTCTTTCCTTGGGCACCCCTCCCCTTAGACGTCTCCACTTGCACCCCTTGTCATTATTTCTCTAGATTTTTGCTATGTAACAAAACTAGTATTATTCCTGCTTGTGTTTTGGGGAAGATCTTTATGGAGTCAGAAATGTCTATTTTCCTTGCTTTGGTCATTGTTTTATTACCTCTGCCAGGGCTCTGATTCTTTTTTTTTTTTTTTTTTTTTTTGAGGCGGAATCTCGTGCTTGTGCAGTGGCGCGATCTCAGCTCACTGCAAGCTGCGCCTCCCGGGTTCACGCCATTCTCCTGCCTCAGCCTCCTGAGTAGCTGGGACTACAGGCGCCCGCCACTGCGCCCGGCTAATTTTTTTGTATTTTTAGTAGAGACGGAGTTTCACCGTGTTAGCCAGGATGGTCTCGATCTCCTGACCCCGTGATCCGCCCGCCTCAGCCTCGCAAAGTGCTGGGATTACAGGCGTGAGCCACCGCGCCCGGCCCAGGGCTCAAATTCTTGAAAAGAAAAGAGAAAGTATGATGCTACAGGTGACTGGATTGTCTGAAACATTGTAACTCTGGGATTTCCTCTCCATCAAAACCTGGATGGAACCCTCCCCAAAAGTAAGACAATTGAATTGGGGAAATTGCATCTGCGTTTGGAAAAACTCTATTAGCCACTGTGCTTGCTGGCTAATATGTGACCCTGTCTATGTTGAATCAGACCTGAGGCCTTGGGTTGGCCTCAGTAATAGGAGAGAAGACCACACCAGTGCCCATGAAATTTAGAGTTCCATGAATGTATAATTTAAGGTAATATGTACTTATAAAGTGGGGAACCAGACTTTCAGTTTCTTGTGGCAGATCCCTCATATATCTTAAGAAACTTAGAAAAACAATTCACATCCCAGGTTGTTATTATTCTCTTTTATATTCTTTCAGATTGGGGCTAATGAGGATATTGACACGTGTGTGTGTGTGCTTCTTACACCTGAATACCTAGTTTCTGATCTTTGTATGACAGTCTGTAGTTTAATTCGGCAATTGTTAATCATAAGTATTCAGTGTTAATCATAGGTATTCAGTTAATCATAAGTAGTAATTTATTTTAAATAGTTGAGAATTTACTGTATAAGAATATATGCAGCCTTTCTATAATGCTGAGGATAGACAATGATAATTTTCTATTTGTTTCTTCTCAAATAAATACATGGAAACATCTCAAAGAAGTTGGTGACTGCACCAGACAGATTCAGTATCAAATTATCCATGTGCAATTTTGACTTATTTTAATGTCGTGAAGTTTGTTAAGTATTTAACAAATGGTTTCTGTGGTAACTTATGTTCCTTTTTGTTTTTCATTGTTCACAATGACTCTTAGATTAAAAACAATTCCTTCCTCTGCTGATATTAATCTTTCATATTTAGTAAACAGTGATCTCCACCCACATTAAAAAAGTTATTTACCTACAATTATGCAATTGCCTTCCATTCATTTGCTTCCTTTCTCCTCACATGTGTCACTGGCACTTTGAATCCCTTTCATCTGCCTATTCTTTATTCTGCTGTTGACTTGTTTACTGACTTGGGAAGAATTTTGAGATTCTCAGGACCCATCTTGATGTTCTTTGTCGTTGTCATTGTTGTTATTCGTTGATGTTGTATCTGTTATATGTTGTTGTTGTTGTAAGTTAAGAGCCACTGTGTTCACCTTGCCAAGAATTACACTGATTCCATATTCACGGCCTGCCTTTTCAGCTTCTTCGCTTTTCTGGGGCTTCTCACGGATTATTTTCATTTTATCCAATTTTGGCTGATATGAGCATTCCTTGCTTTACTATTCAACAGAAAAAAGTGGAATTTTTACAGTACATCCAGAAACCTAGGAATTCAACTGGACCACATCCCAGTGTTGTAATAAGACAGATCTTTAAAAACGCAACTCCAGTTACATCCATTGTCTTTTTCCCTATTTAGAAGCTTGCAGGGACTCACTATAACCTTCCAGATAAACTCATCATGGCTGGAAGGGTGTTCATTGCCTGACTTCGATTAACCTTCCGTTCTTCATTTCTATTCAGCCTCCATAAACCATGGGGTTGCAATCCCCCGAACAATTTCTAGATCCCTTCAAGCCAATCTCAATCTCATTTCCCTGCCTTACATGTTCTTTTTACCTTTTGCCTTTCTCAAGCTTCAAGACTCAGCTCAAATCCTGCCTCCTCTGTGAAGCCTTTCCTAATACCAGCAGCCAGAGTGAGAGGATTCCTCGTTTGTACTCTACTTTGAACATGTTTCTGTTAAGGTGTTGACTGCATTAGTCTGTAAGGGTTTATGTAAGCATCTCTGTGCCCCATTAGTATATTAGAACCTTGAAAGTAGGCATCTTGTCTTATTCAACTTTGGATATCCAGTACTAAGCACAAGTAGGTACTCATGTTTTTTCAGCTGACATTTAGCAGGTACTTAGTTTATTCAATCATACATTCATGCATTTAACAAATATTTGTTGGGCATCTACTGTGCTCAAGTCTTTTGAAAACAAATGTAAGAGTAACTTAAAGACTTTGTTTCCTCATGGAGCTGTGGTCTACGAGAGTGACATAGTAATTGGGGATATTTAAAAACTGAGTGGTAGATACTATGGGTATTTATTTAATGAATAGTTGAGTAAATAAAACTTCCACAAAAACAGACACATATAATTAAGGAAATTAACCAGGGTAGCAGACTACTGGATGGTCTAAATTACTTTCATGTCATCCTTTACTCTGCAAAAACCTCTTCCCTTTAAAAAGTGCAAGTCCTTATAGGCTGATGTGGCTGTTTAGATGGGAAGGAACTTAGAGTTCATAATTTGCTGTTCTTATTTTGCAGATGAAATAACAGAGTTCTAGAGTGGTTAAGTGGCAAACCAAGTTCCTAAGTATATATTTGAGGGATTTCAGTCTCCGACAGAATTGAGGGGTAACTCAGTATTCATATATTCAAGCATATTCTTTCAAGGTTGTTCTTTTGCATCGCTGTTAATGACCACAGGATCATTATGGATAGGAGGCAAGATTGGCTACCTTATTTTCAGTACTCAGCACAAAATAAACAGTTATTAAGAGCAATTAATACACAGCAGGGCATAAAACTGTGTGCAGGACCCACCAGAGTGCAGGACCCTGTGCAACCACTCAGCTCACACACCATGAAGCTAGTCCTGGGAGGAGGTCAGAATTTGGAGGACTTGGGACCCTGAAGACTTTAGGGTCATTGCAGAAGAGAAATTAAGAGGTAGAAAAGTATGAAGAAGAATGGAAGCAAAACATCAAAGGGAGCCATTAGCTGTTTCAAATTGTATCTGGAATCAGTCTTGTAAAAGGGAGACTCTCTCATCCTCATCTCAATGCTCCCTTGACCAGAATCAACACTAGCTCCTTTTGTTGTTGTTGTTGCTGTTTTGAGACAGGGTCTCACTCTGTCATTCAGGCTGGAGTGCGGTGGTGAGATCACAGCTCAACACAGCCTCAACCTCCTGGGCTCAAGCAATCCTCCCACCTCAGCCTCCCAAGTAGCTGGGATGACAGGCATGTGCCACCATGCCTGGCTAATTTAAAAAAAAAATTTTTATAGAGACGAGGGCTCACTATGTTGTGCAGGGTAGTCTTGAACTTCTGGCATCAAGCAATCCTCCCACCTGGACCTCCCAAAGTATTGGGATTACAGGCATAAGTGACCGTGCCTGGCCCAGCACTAGCTCCTGAGCGCTGTCAGGCAACCTCTCTACGGCTTGCTTATGCTGGGAGCCCACCCATCACTTACAACTTTATCTTTCTGGGTTCAAAATACTTATTATAAAGATGATTTCATGGTTATTTAATGAAGTGAAGCTTGCCTATACATTTCTTTACAAGGAAAGATCATTTTGAATATTAATTATTTCAATATCAAGTTTCCCACCAAAATCATTTAGGTTATACTGAATAATCATGATGAGAAACTAGTAATCACTTTGCTTATTTCTGGATATATTCATGCTAATGATATGTCTTTAATTTCTCTGTTCCAACAATTAGTAGGAAATGTGATACATGGCATACAAAAACACTGGTGAAAATTTCTGTCTCTGGACTTTGTCTTATTCAGTGAAGATGTAAACAATTCCTAAACAGTGCTTTGCTCTTGTGTCTGTAAAAGTCAAAAGGTGTGAAAACACTTTGTTGAGAAAGAATTGCCAAACTCTTGAGTAAAAGCCAGATATTCTGAGATCATTTTGTGCTCTAATGGTATGACACTTCTTTGAGTATATAATTATTCTAGGTAAACACCTATGCATAATTAATGAATTTAATAACTAATTAATATAAAGGATGTTTTAATCAGACTGGAAATGCATGTGTACAAATAATACTCTAACAACTTTTATTTGATTTTATGTTTTTGTTTCTTATGAAATATGTCTCAACTGTGTGATAAAATGACTCCTTCTCAAAATAATAACTCTTACCACCATAATAATAATCAAATAAAGAATGTTATTTCTGATATATTTGAAAGTTTTGTATATTTTCTTCTTATGTTACTTTGTGCTTTAAAAAAATAGTTTCACGGCAACACTGAGTCTTGAAATCATCTTTATGCATTTAATATGATGATAACAATAGTTGTATAAAACTCCATTAAATATTTATAAATATGTGGAAGATGGCTAGTAATATTAAACATCCTACTTTGGCAATTTAACATTACCTATACAATGATCTGCATTTTTTAAAAAAGTAAATGTCACTAGCAGGAATAGATCTGCATTTTAAAATAGTTTCCTAGGTGACACTTAATGGTTGAAATGTTGTGATCTTGAAAGAGTTATAAAATTTCGTAATTTTTGATGGAAAAAACTTTCTTTTTTATTATACTTTAAGTTTTAGGATACATGTGCACAGCGTGCAGGTTTGATACATAGGTATACATGTGCCATGTTGGTCTGTTGCACCCATCAACTCCTCATTTACATTAGGTATTTATCCTAATGCTATCCTTCCCCAGCGCCCTAGACAGGCCCCGGTATGTGATGGACCCACCCGCCCACCCTCCCATCTCCAAGTGTTCTCATTGTTCAATTCCCACCTTTGAGTGAGAACATGTGGTGTTTAGTCTTCTGTCTTTGTGATAGTTGCTGAGAACGATGTTTTCCAGCTTCATCCATGCCCCTGCAAGGGACATGAACTCCTCTTTTTTATGGCAGCATAGTATTCCATGGTGTTTATGAGCCACATTTTCTTTATCCAGTCTATCATTGATGGACTTTTGGGTTTGTTCCAAGTCTTTGTTATTGTGAATAGTGCTGCCATAAACACACATGTGCATGTGTCCTTATGGTAGCATGATTTATAATCCTTTGGGTATATACTCAGTAATGGGATTGCTGGGTCAAACGGTATTTCTAGTTCTAGATCTTTGAGGAATCGCCACATTGTTTTCCACAATGGTTGAACTAATTTACACTCCCAACAGTGTAAAAGCATTCCTACTTCTCCACACCCTCTCCAGCATCTGTTGTTTCCTGACTTTTTAATGATCACCATTATAACTGGCATGAGATGGTATCTCATTGTGGTTTTGATTTGCGTTTCTCTAATGACTAGTGATGATGAGCATTTTTTCATGTGTCTGTTGGCTGCATAAATGTCTTCTTTTGAAAAGTATCTGTTCATATCCTTTGCCCACTTTTTGATGGGGTTGTTTTTTTCTTGTAAATTTGAGTTCTTTGTAGATTCTGAATATTAGCCCTTTGTCAGATGGGTAGATTGCAAAAATTTTCTCCCATTCTGTAGGTTGCCTGTTCACTTTGATGGTAGTTTCTTTTGCTGTGCAGAAGCTCTTTAGTTTAATTAGATCCCATTTCTCTATTTTGACTTTTGTTGCCATTGCTTTTGGTGTTTTAGTCATGAAGTCCTTGCCCATGCCTATGTCCTGAATGGTATTGCCTAGGTTTTCTTCTAGGGTTTCTATGGTTTTAGGTCTAACATTTAAGTATTTAATCCATCTTGAATTAATTTTTGTGTAAGGTGTAAGGAAGAGATCCAGTTTCAGCTTTCTACATATGGCTAGCTAGTTTTCCCAGCACCATTTATTAAATGGGGAATCTTTTCCCCATTTCTTGTTTTTGTCTGGTTTGTCAAACATCAGATGATTGTAGATGTGTGGTGTTATTTCTGAGGCCTCTGTTCTGTCCCATTGGTCTATATATCTGTTTTGGTACCAGTACCATACTGTTTTGGTTACTGTAGTCTTACAGTATAGTTTGAAGTCAGGTAGCATGATGCCTCCAGCTTTGTTCTTTTTGCTTAGGATTGTCTTGGCAATGTGGGCTCTATTTTGGTTCCATATAAACTTTAAAGTAGTTTTTTTCAGTTCTGTGAAGAAAGTAATTGGTAGCTTGATGAGGATGGCATTGAATCTATAAATTACCTTGGGCAGTATGGCCATTTTCATGATATTGATTATTCCTATCCATGAGCATGGAATGTTCTTCCGTTTGTTTGTGTCCTCTTTTATTTCGTTGAGGAGTAGTTTAGTTCTCCTCAAAGAGGTCCTTCACATCCCTTGTAAGTTGGATTCCTCAGTATTTTATCCCCTTTTTAGCAGTTGTGAATGGGAGTTCACTTATGATTTGACTGTTTGTCTGTTGTTGGTGTACAGGAATGCTTGTGACTTTTGCACATTGATTTTGTATCCTGAGACTTTGGTGAAGTTGCTTATCAGCTTAAGGAGATTTTGGGCTGAGACAATGGGGTTTTCTAAATATACAATCATGTCATCTGCAAACAGGGACAATTTGACTTCCTCTTTTCCTAATTGAATAGCCTTTATTTCTTTCTCTTGCATGATTGCCCTGACCAGAACTTCCAATACTGTGTTGACTAGGAGTGGTGAGAGAGGGCATCCTTGTCTTGTGCTAGTTTTCAAAGGGAATGCTTCCAGATTTTGCCCATTCAATATGATATTGGCTGTGGGTTTGTCATAAATAGCTCTTACTATTTTGAGATATGTTCCTTCAATACCTAGTTTATTGAGAGTTTTTAGCATGAAGGGCTGTTGAATTTTGTCAAAGGCCTTTTCTGCACCTATTGAGATAATAATATGGTTTTTGTCCTTGGTTCTGTTTATGTGATGGATTATGTTTACTGATTTGCATATATTCAATCAGCCTTGCATCCCAGGGATGAAGCCAACTTGATCGTGGTGGATAAGCTTTTTGATATGCTGCTGGATTCGGTTTGCCAGTATTTTATTGAGGATTTTTGCATTGATGTTCATCAGGGATATGGGTCTAAAATTCTCTTTTTTGTTGTTGTGTCTCTGCCAGCCTTTGGTATCAGGATAATTCCGGCCTCATAAAATGAGTTAGGGAGGAATCCCTCTTTTTCTATTGATTGGAATAGTTTCAAAAGGAATAGTACCAGCTCCTCTTCGTACCTCTCATAGAATTCGGCTGTGAATCCATCTGGTCCTGGACTTTTTTTGGTTAGTAGGCCATTAATTATTGCCTCAATTTCAGAGCCTTTTACTGGTCTATTCAGAGATTCAGCTTCTTCCTGGTTTAGTCTTGGGAGAGTGTATGTGTCCAGGAATTTATCCATTTCTTCTAGATTTTCTAGTTTATTTGCGTAAAGGTGTTTATAGTATTCTCTGATGGTACTTTGTATTTCTGTGGGATCAGTGGTGATATCCCCTTTATCATTTTTTATTGCATCTTTCTTCTCTCTTTTCTTCTTTATTAGTCTTGCTAGTGGTCTATCAATTTTGTTGATCTGTTCGGAAAAACAGCTCCTGGATTCATTGATTTTTTTGAAGGGCTTTTTGTTTTCCCATCTCTTTCAGTTCTGCTCTGATCTTAGTTATTTCTTGCTTTCTGCTAGCTTTTGAATTTGTTTGCTCTTGCTCTCTAGTTTTTTAAACTGTGGTATTAGGGTGTCCATTTTAGATCTTTCCTGCTTTCTCTTGTGGAAATTTAGTGCTAAAAATTTCCTTCTACACACTGCTTTAAATGTGTCCCAGAGATTCTGGTATGTTGCATCTTTGTTCTCATTGGTTTCAAAGAACATCTTTGTTATTGCCTTCATTTTGTTACTTACCCAGCAGTCATTCAGGAGCAGGTTATTCAGTTTCCATGTAGTTCTGTGATTTTGAGTGAGTTTCTTAATCCTGAGTTCTAATTTGATTGCACTGTGGTCTGAGAGACAATTTGTTGTGATTTCTGTTCTTTTACATTTGCCGAGGAGTGGTTTACTTCCAATTATGTGGTCAATTTTAGAATAAGTGTGATGTAGTGCTGAGAAGAATGTATGTTCTGTTGATTTGGGGTGGAGAGTTCTGTAGATGTCTGTTAGGTCTGCTTGGTGCAGAGCTGAGTTCAAGTCCTGAATTTCCTTGTTAACCTTCTGTCTCGTTGATCTGTCTAATGTTGACAGTGAGGTGTTAAAGTCTTCCATTATTATTGTGTGGGAGTCTAAGTCTCTTTGTAGGTCTCTAAGGACTTGCTTTATGAATCTGTGTGCTCCTCTATTGGCTGCATATATATTTAGGATAGTTAGATCTTCTTTTTGAATTGATCCCTTTACTACTATGTAATAGCCTTCTTTGTCTCTTATGAGCTTTATTGGTTTAAAGTCTGTTTTATCAGGGACTAGAATTGCAACTCCTGCTTTTTTTTTTTTTTTTTCTTTCCATTTGCTTGGTAGATCTTCCCTCATCCCTTTATTTTGAGCCTATGTGTGTCTCTGCACGTGAGATGGGTCTCCCAAATGCAGCACACTGATGGGTCTTGACTCTTTATCCAATTTGCCAGTGTGTGTCTTTTAATTGAGGCATTTAGACCATTTACATTTAAGGTTAATATTGTTATGTGTGAATTTGATCCTGTCATTATGATGTTAGGTGGTTATTTTGCCCATTAATTGATGCAGTTTCTTCATAGCATCAATGGTCTTTACAATTTGGCATGTTTTTACAGTGGCTGGTAGCGATTGTTTCTTTCCATGTTTAGTGCTTCCTTCATGAGTTCTTGTAAGGCAGTACTAGTGGTGACAAAAATTTCAGCATTTGCTTGTCTGTAAAGGATTTTATTTCTCTTTCATTTATGAAGCTTAGTTTGGCTGGATATGAAATTCTGGGTTGAAAATTCTTTTCTTTAACAATGTTGAATATTGGCCCCCACTCTCTTCTGGCTCATTGGGTTTCTGCCGAGAGATCCTGTTAGTCTGATGGGCTGCTGTTAGTCTGATGGGCTTCTCTTTATGGGTAACTCGACCTTTCTCTCTGGCTGCACTTAACATTTTTCCTTCATTTCAACCTTGGCAAATCTGACAATTATGTGTCTTGGGGCTGCTCTTCTCTAGGAGTATCTTTTTAGTGTTCTCTGTATTTCCTGTATTTGAATGTTGGCCTGCCTTGCTAGGTTGGGGAAGTTCTGTTGGATAATATCCTGAAGAGTGTTTTCCAACTTGATTCCATTCTCCCCATCACTTTCAGGTATACCAATCAAATGTAGATTTGGTCTTATCACATAGTCCCCTATTTTTGTAGGCTTTGCTCATTTCTTTTTACTCTTTTCTCTCTAACCTTGTCTTCTCACTTAATTTCATTAATTTGATCTTCAATCACTGATACCTTTTCTTCCACTTGATCAAATCGGCTATTGAAGCTTGTGCATGCATCATGAAGTTCTCATGCCATGGTTTTCAGCTCCATTAGGTCATTTAAGGTCTTCTATATAGTGTTTATTCTAGTTAGCCATTTGTCTAACCTTTTTTCAAGGTTTTTAGCTTCCTCGTGATGGGTTTGAACATGCTCCTTTAGCTCGGAGAAGTTTGTTATTACCTACTTTCTGAAGCCTACTTCTGTCAACTTGTCAAAGTCATTCTCCTTCCAGTGTTGTTCCATTGCTGGTGAGGAGCTGTGATCCTTTGAAGGAGAAGAGGTGCTCTGGTTTTTAGAATTTTCAGCTTTTCTGCTCTGGTTTCTCCCCATCTTTGTGGTTTTATCTACCTTTGGTTTTTGACGTTGGTGACCTACAGATGGGGTTTTGGTGTGGATGTCCTTTTTGTTGATGTTGATGCTAATCCTTTCTGTTTGTTAGTTTTCCTTCTAACAGTCAGAGCCCTCAGCTGCAGATGTGTTGGAGTTTGCTGGAGGTCCACTCCAGACCCTATTTGCTTAGGCATCACCAGTGGAGGCTGCAGAACAGCAAATATTACAGAACAGCAAATATTGCTGCCTGATCCTTCCTCTGGAAGTTTTGTCCCAGTGGCGTACCTACCTATATGAGGTGTCTGTCGGACCCTATGGGGGGTGTCTCCCAGTTAGGCTACACGGGGGTCAGGGACCCACTTGAGGAGACAGTCTGTCCTTTCTCAGAGCTCAAATGCCATGCTGGGAGAACCACTGCTCTCTTCAGAGCTGTCAGACAGGGACGTTTAAGTCTGCAGAAGCTGTCTGCTGCCTTTTGTTCAGCTATGCCCTGCCCACAGAGGTGGAGTGTATAGAGGTAGTAAGTCTTGCTGACCTGCATGGGCTCTGCCCAGTTTGAGCTTCCCTGCCATTTTGTTTACTTACTTAAGCTTCAGGAATGGAGGACGCCCCTCCCCCAGCCAGCTGCCACCTCCCAGTTCAATCTCATGCTGCTGTGCTAGCAGTGAGCAAGGCTCCGTGGGTGTGGGACCTGCTAAGCCAGGCACAGGAGAGAATCTCCTTGTCTGCTGGTTGCTAAGACCTTGGGAAAAGCACAGTATTTGGGCATAAGTGTCCTGTTTTTCCAGATACAGTCTGTCATGGCTTCCTTTGGCTAGGAAAGGGAAATTCTCTGACCCCTTGTGCTTCCTGGGTGAGGTGACGCCCGCCCTGCTTCATCAGCTTGCCCCCCATAGGCTGCACCCACTGTCCAACCAGTTCCATTGAGATGAACCAGGTACCTCAGTTAGAAATGCAGAAATCATCCGTCTTCTGTGTCAACCACGCTGGGAGCTGCAGACTGGAGCATTTCCTATTTGGCCATCTTGGAATGGGTCTGGAAAAATCTTTCAAAATCAGCTTGTCTAACTCTGATTTTTCTTTTCTTTTTTTCTTTTTTGTGACAGAGTCTCACTCTGTCACACACTGGAGTACAGTGGCATGATCTTGGCTCACTGCAACCTCTGCCTCCCAGATTCAAGTGATTCTTCTGCCTCAGCTTCCTGAGAAAGTGGGACTACAGGTGTGTGCCACCACACCCAGCTAATTTTTGTATTTTTAGTAGAGATGAGGTTTCACTGTGTTGGCCAGGATGATGATCTCCTGACCTTGTGATCTGCTTGCCTTGGCCTCCCAAATTGCTGGGATTATAAGCATGAGCCACCGCACCCTGCCCTAACTCTGATTTTTAAAGACAAGTAACTGAGGTTCCTAAAGATGGACTGGTACAAAGTCATGCATTTAGTTAAGGCAAAATAGGACTGGATTCTAGAGTGTCTGACCCTCTCCAGAGTTATGAAATTGCAAGCATTTTCCCTTGTGAATAAAATTATATACTTCATTAAGAAACATGGCCTTTTTAGCTCTCTTCTGAGTTAAAAAGCGTGACTAATATTTAGTGTGTGCTTAATTTATATAAAATTATGAACACTGCATTTACCTGTAATTAGAGCACTTATTATAAATAGTTAGAGCTATTGAGGCCATAGCCAGTATCTTTTTCAACTTTGCAAAATGATGTAAATAGTCACTAAATATTTACTGAATGGATATTAGTGAATTCACCTTGTCCACAGTGTGCCTTTGAAGAGAGAGAGAGAGAGAGAGAGAGAGAGCAAGAGAGTGCACATGCTTTAGTTCATCATTTTAGTGTTTTTTATTATTTATTTTTATTTTGTATTTATTTTAAGTTCCAGGATACAGGTGCAGAATGTGCAGGTTTGTTACATAGGTTAACATGTGCCATGGTGGTCACCTATTAACCCATTATCTAGGTTCCCTCCCCTTGCCTCTCACCCCTCAACAGGCCCCGGTGTATGTTGTTCCTCTCCCTGTGTCCATGTGTTCTCATTGTTCAGCTCCCACTTGTGAGTGACAACAGGCAGTGTTTGGTTTTCTGTTCCTGTGTTAGTTTGCTGAGGATGATGGCTTCCAGCTTCATTCATATCCCTGCAAAGGACATGATCTCATTCCTTTTTATGGCTGTATGGCATTCCATGGTGTACATGTACCACATTTTCTTTATCCAATCTATCATTGGTGGGCATTTGGGTTGGTTCTATGTTTTTGCTATTGTAAATAATGCTGCAATAAACATATGTGTGCATGTATCTTGATAATAGAATGATTTAGATTCCTTTGGGTAGATACCCAGTAATGGGATTGTTGGGTCAAATGGTATTTTTGGTTCTACATCCTTGAGGAATCAGCACACTGTCTTCCACAATGGTTGAACTAATTTACACTCCCACCAACAGTGTTCCTATTTCTCCACAGCTTCACCAGCATCTATTGTTTCTTGATTTTTTAATAATCACCATTCTGACTGGCATGAGATAGTATCTCATTGTGGTTTTGATTTGCATTTCTCTATTGATCCGTGATGTTGGCCAACAAATATACGAAAAAAAAAGGACTGTTGCCAACAGTTTTCTATAGGACTTCCTTACTCACTGCAGTCACATGAACTAGTAAATTTTAACTTCCAGGCTATAGGTTAAAAAAATAAGGACACTCTCTTTTGAAAACTTTGCCATATGATTGATTCATTTCTTTGCATTTGTGTGCTCTTTTATTGGTAAAATGCAGTCAGAGTGGCAATTTAGTAGATACTTTATTCCTAAGACACATATAAATGGAGCATCTCCTGTGATCCAGATACGGTTAAAGGTAAGATTCTAACTCTGCAACTGACAGCTATGTGTTGGCCCTTCAGGAACTGTAAAGTTGTGACCAGATTGTAATCGCAATTTTGCTTTTGCAATATTTTGCAGGGAATTGCTGGTTTAGGTCCTTCCTGGGCTAATGCCGGGTAGTCCCTAGAGTCTCCCTGTGTTCTTCTACACTTCGTCTTCAGCTTGGACCCTGGCCCTTCATCACTTTAATCCTCATGCCAGGTTTTAGGAACTAGGCCACATTATGACAGAAATGCCAATGAGATCCCCTTCTTGCCACACTACAGATGGCCACTGGGTCACAGACAACAAACTGTGGCTCTTTCTCTCCAAGCACTGCCAAGCCACAGACTGCGAACATGGAGGGTATTTAAACCACAGATTTGTAATGTTAACGCACTCTTCATTATCCTAGGGGAAACTGGCTCCGGTTTCGTGTCCAAGACATTTAGGAAGAATAGTTGTTAATTATTACTTTCCTGAACTTAATATTTTAACTTTGCTTTGGGAAGGTAGGAACCACTTGAATAGCATACTCTGCCTATTTTATTTAAAACCAAGCAATACTCTAATGAACACATACACATCCAAGAAAAAGAAAAAAGTACCTTTTTAAATTAGCAAAAATCCCAAGCCTTAATCACAACTATAAAAATATCTTTAAAGATGTGCATTTAGAAAAGTAAAATTGTTTCTGTAAAGAGAGCCTTTCTGCTCAGAAAGCTATGTGTGGAGTTTTAACCTGGAATTGGTTTTAATTGGCTCAGTTATTGGAGCCTCAAAGATGAAGCTGTATCATGGAAGTGTTGACTCAGCCTTAAGTACAGGCCACCAGACTGAAACGCTCTAATGCATTTCTTCTTGGCAGGGTCGCTTTACAATCAGCCACATATTAACATGAACTTTTATATGTTTGATAAAGATAACTATTTCCTGTTATCCAAAATAGCTTCTGATGTGGGTCAGATTATTGATGTGGAACATTAGACATTCCCTTTACATCTCAAGGACAATCAGTACTTTGAAGTACCAAGTAACTTTTGTTTCTGATTTAAGAGAGGAAACATGATTCCATTTTTTATTTCTTCATTCCTAGTTAGCTATTTAATAGTTTAACATAGAAAATGTGATGCCTAGAAAATACGAGATTTCATCGTTGCTTCTTTAGATGAGAAATTAATTCAAATGGAAAACTAGTAAGATTTCTGTATTTTAAGCAAAGATATTCTTTATAAAATATAGTTGTTAATTTTTAGAATTCTATTAACATTAACCAAAAAAACTTTTCTTTCTTTTCTTTCTTTTCTTTCTCTCTCTCTCTCTCTCTCTCTTCTCCCTCTCTTTCTTTCAGATAGGGTCTTATTCTGTTTCAGTGCAGACTTGACCTCCTGGGCTCAAGTTATCCTCCTACCTCAGCCTCCTGAGTAGCTGGGACTATAGGCACACACCACCACCCAGCTATTTTTTTTTTTGTATTTTTTTGTAGAGATAGTGGGAAGGGGGCCTCACTATGTTTCCCAGACTGGTCTCAAACTTCTGTGCTCAAATGATCTGCCTACTTTGACTTCCCAAAGTACTAGGACTGTAGGTGTGAGCCACTGTGCCCAGCCCCCAAAAATTATTAGATAGGTTTCTAAAATTTTTTCCCAAAATTAAAAAAGCTGGGATGGGCACAGTGGCTGATGCCTGTAATTCTAGCACTTTGGGTGGCTGGGGTGGGTGGATCATTTAAGTCTAGAAATTCAAGACCGTCCTTGGCAACATGGCAAAACCTTATCTCTACGAAAAATAGAAAAATTAGCCAGGTGAGGTGGTGTACACCCTGTAATCCCAGCTATTTGGAAGGCTGAGGTGGGAGGATCATCTGAGCCCAGAGGTTGAGGCTGCGGTGAGCTGTGATTACACTACTGCACTCCAGCTGGGGTGACAGAGTGAGACCCTGTCTCAAAAATAAATAAATAAATCAAGCTTAATTTCCTCAGATTGTATAGTGGTGCAAGTTTCTTAAAATTCAACCAACATAGAACAGTATAAAGTGATAATCCCTTCCCGATACCACTACACACACACACACACACACACACACACACACACACACTCTCACATATCTATATCTATATCTATATATAAAAGGTTAGAGACTTTATCTGAAAATATTACTTAGTAATGGAAAATTTATGTAAACTCATCTCTCTATTTTATATCTAGAACATATATACATATATATGTTCTAGGTATAGATATACATAGTTATATATACAGATATAGATATATATACACATATATAGATACATTTATATTATATATAGATAGTACATCTATATATGTATATATATATAAAATATGTATGTGTTTCTATATGTATATAAAATAAATAGATGAGTTTGTATAACCCTTGAATTCCTGGGCTCAAACCATCCACATATATGTATGTATAGATATACATATCTATATATTTTAGAACACATATACATATATATTCTAGATATAGAATAGACAGATGAATTTGCATAAATTTTCCATTACTATGGAATATTTTCAGATAAAGTCTCCAACTGTTTTCTTCAAATACAGCCAAACTACCTAACCCAGAAACAATAACTCCTGTCATATCCACATCCCCCAACTTGCATGGGAAGTTCTGAAACGGAACTTATGTCAGGAGATGCTGCTTCATTTCCTTTGATCAGACTTACTATCCTGTGGCTAAGGACAGAACAGTCCGTAGCATTTTCATTTAAAATGGCGTAAACTCATTTTTGCAAATGACAACCACCTGTGATATGTTAAAGCCAAATTTAGTCATTATGTTGCGGAATATAGCATGGAAATCAGGGAGGAAGACCAAAAATGTCTCCCTCAACTCTGATGTAATATATAGGCATAGATACTGGAGTTAATTTTCCTATTCCTTGAGTCACCCAGGCAACTGCCTCAGTTCTCAGCCTCATCAACTTGTGCTGTGAGTGAGAGTGAGAAGTTGGGAGAAATTCTCAAAGAATTGGGCGCCAAGAAGCTAAAGTCCTGTCTCATGTTCCTGGCAATGATTGTTTTATCTGCAGGCTAGTGATCTGAGTCTGAAATACAAAGATCCTCTGCCCTGGTTGACCCCTGGTGCTGCTTCTCCACCCTTACTTGGCTCATATTTGCTTCTCCTGTTCTTTTCTTCATTTTATGGGTATGACCTGTTTGTCTTTCCTTGAAATGCAACAAAAGGGGGCACCTCTCCATTTAAGCCAGCTCTTACAGGAGAACTTCTCTTTTTTGCTGCCTCACCTGTACACACACACCTTCATCAGTTTTTGTTATGTCTCTCCCTCCTTTCCTCTCTCTCTCCCTTTTTCTTTCTTTTTTTCTTTCTATGAATAGTAGCTACTTAAAACTCAACAGGTATGAATAAAAAGAGGAAACAACTGTGGGTCTAGTTTCAGATCACAAGAAATCTGTATTCATAACTTACGTGTTCCAGAAAGGATTGAAAATAACAAAAACACATATAACCAGAGGCATTTTGTTTAAATGAGGAATTGAGTAACATGGGCCTGTGGAAAGTACTAATTAACATCACCTTCATTCTTCACTTTGTGCAGATGTGCCTGTATTACCTTGGGGGGATGGTCATTTTAAAGTATCATAACTGGGTGACTTGAACAATAGCAATGCATTGTCTCTTGGTTCTGGAAGCTAGAAGTCCAAAATCAAGATTTCAGTAGGGTGGCTCCTTCTGAGGGCTGGGAGGGAAGGATGTGTTCCAAGCCTCTCTCCTTGGTTTGTAGATGGCTGTCTTCTCCCTGTGTCTTCTTCACATTGTCTTCCTATGGGTATTTCCGTGTCCAAATTTCCCCTCTTTCTAAGGACACCAGTTATTGCAGATTAGGGCCCACCCTAATGATCTTACTTTAACTCGAAAGACTTTTGTCTCCAAATAAGGTCACATTCTGAAGTCCTGGAGGTTAGAACTTCAACAGATGAATTTGGTGGTGTCAGCGGGTGGAGGTGGCACAACTTAACCCATATCAATATCCAAGTCTTTCTCAAGCTGAGGGTTGACGAAGTTGGGACGGAGGCAGAGAGGAGAGTACAGAAGGTGTATTAGGCAACTTACCTCCAAGCTCCTGACTTGAGCATCAAAGGAGCACAGGCACTGGATCAAAATGAGTGGAGACCCAGGGGCAAGACCATCCAGGACAAGGAGCATGTGGGTAGGCAAGTTCAGAATGGCCAGGTGAACCCTGGGGATGAATTTCAAAGGCAGGTGTTACTTTTTACACACAGTCTACTTCTGAGTATAAGGGGGTCAGTAAGGAATCAGTAATGAGTGGACATTCCCCTCCCTCCTGTTTAGACATTCTCATTTTATCTACTGCTGGGATCTCATCATAGGAACCAGTCATCTCAATGACATTTAATTTCCATTCAAACTGCAACTCCGGTTAGATTCTCAGAACTATTGCTAAGTCTAGTGACTCCACAAGCATTTCGATGATGGTTTGTCGTGTTTTCTGTGAGTGTTTAAGGGCTCCTCCTGCCTGTGGCCTGAACTTCATTTTTACGCATACCTCTTCAGCAGGATAGCAGTCTGCCTGGATTCTTTACATATTGGGAAAGTTAGGCATCTACATTCTAATCCTGCTGCGAAGTTTCCTCATCTTGTGTAGGCTACAGTGGGCTGTCTTGTATTTGCCTTTTTTGCCCTACCAGATATCTCAATGGTGTTGACAGTTAAATGTCAACCTCAACCTATTGCTCCTTATTATTTGGTTTGCCTAAAATATATTTATTAACCCATGGATAAGGATGAGTACCCACTTAGGTGAATCTCAATTTCTTCAATTAAATTAACCCTGTGCCTAGCCAGGTCTACTATTGATCATGGCCTTGACAATGATCACATCATCCTTAAATCCTGTCTCCCAATAATTATCAAATGCTTTGCTTCCTATTTTTAGGCATCTGACTTGACTCACTGTTGACCTCTGCCATTGTTTCTGCTTTTGATTTGAATGGATGCTCCCTAGCTCGGTGTAAACCATTCAGCATATATCCCATATCCATTCGAATAAGCAAAGCTTTCTCACTTCTCAGAGTGAGAAGTTTCTTTGGCTGTTTTCTTAGATTTGGAAGGTTATCTTCCCAAATTGTCTGATTTTAAGCTTGCAACTTTAAGACATTGTAAATACATGGGAAAAATCACAGCATGTTTCCCATTTAGAAAAGATGAAACTGTGTGTTCAGACCTTCACTGGACATTTAGTTCTTTATGAAAATATTATTTTTACCATAGCTTCATTTAAGTAAGAATTTTTAATTTCACAGTGCATACATTCATATTCTAAATTGCTGAAAACTTTTCTGACTCTATCTCGTTTTTTTCTTTATAAAATAAAGAGCCATCTAGAGGAAAACTTTCCTCCAGTGACCCCAGTTCCTTCCCATCTCTTCGTTTCCCTGAACATCAAGGAAAATTTAGACCTGAAGCAAAGCCAAGAAGAAAGGGGAACGTGAACATGAAGACTGGAGCTAAATGACTGTCATTAGTTAAAAGAGAAATACAGAAGTAGATTTTCAGCAGATCCTTTGGTTTCTTGTTTTGCATTATTTGCCAGCAAACAGATACTTCTACCCTAAGGAAAAAAGTTACCGTAGCTTCTACTCAGCCATAAGCAGTCTTAAGATTCTGCACTTCAGTTTCTATGTAAGACAAAGGAGAAGATGCTAAAAAGAAAGGTTTCTGCTTGCTTTTTAAAAAAAATAGGAAAAAATTTTAAATTGTGAGGTTTTTTGAACAAAATTATCACCCTTTACCAGCCATTTGAATAAAAAGTATTGCTTGGATTATACATTTTATGTTCTGGTGTCTAAAAGAAAGCCATGCATAGGTGAGATCTGTTTGGACTCTCAGTTCCTTCTCACTTGGGTCATGGCAACTGTTCCTTAGCCTCTCGCCATCTGTTGTTTTGTTTCATCACTTCTTCTAAGGTTTGTGCCACATCAGAGCTATCCTCTTGTTAAACTGTTTGCCTTTGTTACTCACTATATGTGAAGTCATAGGGCTTGTCAACTGCTACTGCATTTAATGGAGTGGTCAGTCCTGATGAGTATTACTGGACTTTGCTGGCTGTTGTTGGCACTAAAGGGGAGACATTTTGTAGAATATACAGAATCTCTTCAGGTCTCACATTATTTTTTGGTTCAACCCAAGCTGCACCTTTTATTTTCCAGGTAGTTCTTGTGTCTCCAGTTACCTCATCTTCTACGTTTCACCTACCAGATATCATTTCATATATTTCATCTTCATCCATTGATTTGTAGCACCTTGTTAGAGTGTTTGTGTCTGACTTTATATGCTATAGGATATGTATATGATTTCATAATGCCATTGCTTTTGTAGGATAAGTAAACAATAGAAGACATAACAATGTAAATAAAATAATATCCTTCAATACACTTGACTCAAATGAATCTGGCCAATGGATTTTAATTCTTACTATAGAAAGGCAGTAGAATTTTAGTTACATAATGATAAGTTTTATAATTAGTAGTTTGGGATTCTTACCAAAGGAACTGACCAAGCCTCTTTCAACTTTTCACAATTTATTCATCTTTATCTAAAAATTAGGCAAAAAACCCTGATGTATCTGGCTCTGGTAGACAGAGTGTCCAGACCACTAATTCCAAGCATTTGTTGTTCTTTTGTCATTATTCCTTTGGGAGTCAAAGACATTTTTAGTTCTTTGATCTGATAGTGTCACCAATGTAGGATTGCTCAGCATGTCAAGGGCGGGAAGTGGGAGGAGTTCTGGAAAGCCCTGTGGGTGTGTGATAACCTAATGCCATCAGATAAGTAGATCCAAATAGTACTGCACAAAGAGCATTCTTCCTCTGTATTCCAAGCACTTACTCGAGCAGCCTACAGTGATGTTTTCCTTGGCAGGCTTGTGTAGTCATTATTAGCCAGTGACTTGTCCATTTTAAAATTGGTGATAATTTGAGGACTCAAGGGGCTGGATTTACTTTTTTAATACACTCAGAATGATAATTTTTCTCTCCTGTGAATTTGTAGTATCGAAATTATTAAAGAAGCAGTACGTTTCCTTGGAGTGTGCTGTTTGTTATCTCACAAGAAGGGTGAAAATTAAATCCAGATGTTTGTTCTCTGTTTGATTATGGTGTAAGACTCAGAATAGGCCTCTGATCTATTAAGAAAGATAATAACATCACTTAAATTTCTTATTATTAGGTTTCTCTCCGGGACAAGGATGAACAGCAGCAAAACATCTGGATTAACATGGAAGCACAGCTAGATGAAAAATAACACTGTTAATTATACCATAAAATACTCTTGTTGGCTATTGTATTATGTGTCAGATAGATCACATATTGAATATATATTTATATGTTACCTGCTTCTGTACCCGCATACGGAGACCAGACTTACCCAGATTCAAGAATTTTGAATTCTTCAGATTCATCCACTGTGATGACTAATTGCCACATTGCCCTTCTTCTTGCACTCTACAAATGGTAGACTTTCTTTTAACTTTGCAAATGAAGAGGATACTACATTCCCATGATGCTATTTTGAAACTCTTGAAGCTAATTCATTATGGGAAGTATTGCTAAGAGACCACTGAGTTTATGAAAAACTGGCAAATATGACTTAATTAAATTACTTAAAGAGTAATTATTTTAATATTTTAGGCCAGGCACGGTGGCTCACGCCTGTAATCCCAGCACTTTGGGAGGCTGAGACGGGTGGATCATGAGGTCAGGAGATCGAAACCATCCTGGCTAACACGGTGAAACCCCATCTCTACTAAAAATACAAAAAAAAAAATTAGCTGGGCTTGGTGGCTGGCACCTGTGGTCCCAGCTACATGGGAGGCTGAGGCAGGAGAATGGCATGAACCCGGGAGGCGGAGCTTGCAGTGAGCCGAGATCAGGCCACTGCACTCCAACCTGGGCGACAGAGCGAGACTCTGTCTCAAAAAAAAAAAAAATTTGATGTGTATATTCAGTTTTTGTATTAGTCAGTTTTCACACTTCTGATAAAGACATACCTGAGAAGGGGCAATTTACAAAAGAAACAGGTTTAATAGACTCACAGTTCCACGTGGGTGGGGAGGCCTCACAATAATGGCAGAAGGTGGAAGACACATCTCACAAGGCAGCAGGCAAGATAAAAGAGCTTGCCCAGGGAAAATCCCCTTTATAAAACCGTCAGATCTCGTGAGACTTATTCACTATCATGAGAATAGCGTAGGAAAGGCCCGCCCCCATGATTCAATTACCTCCCACCGTGTCCCTCCTACAACACATGGGAATCATGGGAGCTATAATTCAAGATGAGATTTGGGTGGGGACACAGCCAAACCGTATCAGTTTCTGCATGTGAATATCTGAGCCTAAGCTTTTTTCTCCCTAAGGCCCAGGAAATATTTCCTTTTTTATAAGGGAAAATCCCCTTTATAAAACCGTCAGATCTCGTGAGACTTATTCACTATCATGAGAATAGAGTAGGAAAGGCCCGCCCCCATGATTCAATTACCTCCCACCCTGTCCCTCCTACAACACATGGGAATCATGGGAGCTATAATTCAAGATGAGATTTGGGTGGGGACACAGCCAAACCGTATCAGTTTCTGCATCTGAATATCTGAGCCTAAGCTTTTTTCTCCCTAAGGCCCAGGAAATATTTCCTTTTTCTTACTTTGTTTAAATGTAATAAAGGGGTGGTGCTTTTATTACCACTTCATCAATGCAGTGATACTACTACTAAATTAGATGGAGCTCGTGGATCAATTCGTAGTCTTAGAAAAATGAAAATATGTATGTATTTATAAAAATCATCATCATATAAAAAGTAAATAATACTCACTACCAAAAATGCTATAACGAAAGAAAAAGGGAGATTTTTCTAGAGGAGAAAAACTTCATTTGACTATAATATATACTACATATTTAAGCATGTATTTTGGGGATTTTTCCTTATAAATATATTCATAACAGCTACAACAAAAGAAGGAATTCATTATATGTAGCTATTTCTTCAGTGGACACGCAGTCTGTAAATGTATAATAGTCAACGTGGTCTCTGGAGTTTGTGCTTACTCATTCTGAACACAGCAGATATCTGGCTGCTGAATTAAATCCAATTCAACAGACATTTATCTTGCACTTGCTAAACTGTAGGAGGCCAAAGCAGGAGGATTACTTGAGGCCAAGAGTTCAAGACCAGCCTGAGGAACATAGCGAGATGCCATTTCTACAAAAAATAAAAATAAAAAATTAATTAGACGTGGTGGTACACATCTGTAGTCCCAGCTACTCAGGAGGCTGAGGCGGTAGAAGGATCACTTGAGCCCACAAGGTCGAGGCTGCAGTGAGCCCTGATCATGTCACTGCCCTCCAGCCTGGGAAACCAGAGTGAGACACTGTCTCTAAGAAAAAAGAAAGTTTGAGACAAACAGGAAAGTGCTTTAGGTAGTTTTAGTTACTGTAAGATGCATGTCTATTTAATGTTTAAAAATAAATTAACCTCCATATGCTCAATGGGAAAACATGTTGCTCAAAAATCAAATGTCTGTTGGTTTACTAAAATATCTAGAGCCTCCCAGAGCAAGTGAATGTAAATGAAATCTACCACTTCATATCAATTTAACAAAAATCTTTTATGCTGTTAGAGAAATACCTATGATTGGAGAAGAGGGTAAGAGCGATCTTATTGAATTTTATTTTGTCTACCAATTTGGTGCCCACATTTTCCCCAGACATATGGAGGCCCTCATGTTCTTGGCACAGAGGATGAGCAGTTTTTGCTTGTGCCTTTGTCTGTGCCTTTAGAGAGAACCAGTCCTTTGTGAAATAAACCAACTGCTCTGGTAAGTTGGAAAGTCTGTAATGCCAAATGTACTTGATTGTCAAATTCAACAGGAAGGGAAGATGATAGGAAGAAAGATCTCTTTTCAACTAATTTTTAAACATGTTGTTTTGTGAATACCATAGTTAACAAGATATAAATCCTTTATATATCATGCTTCCCATACCTTTTCCTTTCATTCTGCTTATGTACAATATTTACCTTGAAAGTAACTAAGCAGTGAACACTCCTAGTCACCATGCATAGTGGAAAGCTTCAAGAAATAAGAATAATAATAAAAAAGTTAAAACTATAAGCATAACTTGGCTGGGCATGCTGGCTCACTCCTGTAATCCCAGCACTTTGGGAGGCCAAGGTGGGCGGATCACTTGAGGTCAAGAGTTCAAGACCAGCATGGCCAACATGGTGAAACCCTGTCTCTACTAAAACTACAAAAAATTAGCTGGGCATTGTGGCACACCCTGTAATCCCAGCTACTCAGGATGCTGAGGCATGAGCACCTCTTGAACACCCTGGGAGGTGAAGGTTGCAGTGAGCTGAAATCACTTGGGCAACAGAGTGAGATGCCATCTCAAAAAACAAAAACAAAAACAAAAAAACACAAAAGACTATAATCATAACTTTGTAAAATAAGAAAATAGTCAAAAAATACCTCATAATGCAAAACTGGCCTTAAAGTAAATACTGACAATTATTCTATCTAAGTTTCACCCAGGGACACAGATCACAGGGTTTTTTCATTTGTTTGTTTGTTTGGTTTTTTTTACATTGCCCTTTTTGCCAGGCACACTCTTTTGGAAGAGAAGTGCAAGGAATAGGAAAGAAATCTGTAGAATCAACCCCTCGGTTGGAGCCCTCAGTTCTCCACTGTGATGGCCTGATCAGGGCAGCTAGCTCCATCTCTCCTCTCATTCTATGTACAAGCAGATGCAAGGACAAGGTCCCCATTTAGCTATTCAGGATAGAGAATATTTGAAACATAATAGCATAGAATTTCAGAGTGGGGCTAGACCTTGGAGAACATAGACCCAACAGCCACACTGTACAGGTGAGACAGCTGTGACCTTGGAGTTTACTGCTTTGTCAGAGCCTAAACTCTAGGTTGGCTGCTGCTGTAAAGTTTCCAGAGTTCCCACTAGGGGCAGATGTAGAGCCAATTGCATTTTCCCACAACAGCTCTGTTAACAGATTTCTGTTTCAGTGTTTCCAAATTTGAGAAAGAATATATAGTTTCTGGCAAGGCAGTTTGGAATAGCTAGTGGCAACATTTTTAAGTATTACGATTAAAAAAACAGATTGCTCATTTATTCATTTGCCTACTATTTAATAAACTTCTACAGTCCTACTTGAGATAAGGGGTGTCAGCAAAAGCATGCTAAAGAGTTGATGTTGCATCTGAGACCTGCATGAGAAGGACAGAGCCTTCAAAGAGGGGAAGGTATTCTAGGCTGAGTAAATAACAAACATAAAGGTTCTTGCAGTAAATTTAACCAATGTATCTGGAGCTTAGATGATGATGCATGAAATCAAGCAGTTGTGCTTTAAAAAGTTCACATCCAGTAGAGATGTTGAGAAATCAGTTTTATTGAACAGGCTGGAGCTCAGGAGAGAGTTCAAGGCTGAGGATATGTGTTTGTGATTCGGGAGCATAAAGATGACATTTATCCGGATGAGATTTACTGAAGGAAGAATGTAGAAGTGATTGTTGTTCACTTGGTCCTCTCCAGTATTTTTAATTCAGAACAAAAGACAGGAGACCGCAAAGGAACCTGAAAAGGAGCAGCAGTATGGTAAATCGCAAACCAAAAACAGAAGATGATGGCTGGGCATCCAGGGGATTGGAGTTTTAAGAATGAGGGTGTAAACTAGCAATGGTAATGTGCTGAAAGGTCATGTCATATGAGAACTGAAAATTAAGCTTGGAATGTGGTACGGTGAAGGTGTGGCATTGATAAGAATGTTTTCATTAAAATAGTGAAGATGAAAGTCTGATTGGCCTAGGCTCAGGAGAAACTGGGAGTTGAGGAGGTGGAGACTGACTCAGTAGAAATTCCTTGGAAGAGTTTTTTAGTACAAGAGAGTAGGGAAATTGATGGTAGCTGGAGGGAGATGTGACATCAAGGGAAGTATTTATTTTAATGAATTGTTTGTAGATAAGTTTACAATAAATATGTGACACAATTCTGTAATTTAAAATAATTGACCCTGTTTCTTAAAAGCTGGGTCTTGTGTAGCATCAAAACAAAGTTTCCTGAAGATTTCATAGATTTATTGGATATTAAGTTTAGAATAACTCCTAAAGGTAGTATAATCTGACCTCTTAGAACCACTTCCCTGTCCATCTTTGGATAGAGCAAACATCCAAAACCCAGTTCTTTATGTATACCGAACAGAAATGTGTCTCTTTGTAACTTCATTCATGTGTCCTAGTTTTATCCCATTGGGCCTCAGGGGACCTTGTCTGGCTATTCCTGCACATGAGGTGACGATGGTCTCCCCAGCGTTCCTCTCTTACAGGTCAACACTCTTATGTCCCCCGTCCACTCTTTGTATGATTTGGTTTCAAACTCAAAAATCAGTCTTATGACTATTCCTTACAGTGATCCCTGTCCCACACAGAATGGCAAGACCAGTAGAGTTTATGGGACTTTACCTCTTCCCTTGACTTTGTGCACCTGACAGTGGCTCCTCCCTCCAGCTACTGAAGCCTCTCCGGAATCAAACTAAATGAAATTGAGCAGAATGGGGCGGGGGCCGGGGGGCGGGGGGAGAATTTTGTCCTCATCTAAAACATTGGTAAAAAGAAGTTAATGAGAAGGTGGGTGGGTTCTGCTCACTATGGTTTTTTCCAGACCTTAGCGATTAAAGAGCTCTTGTTTGTGGAGCCCCACGTGCTGTGAACACATCTAAGTGCTCTACTTAAGGATTTCATACGATTTTCACAACCCTGTAAGTAGGCATTTCTGTCTCTGTTTAATAAATGAGAAAATAAAGGCCCAAAACTCTAAATATAATAAATTGCTCAAGGCCACATGGTTTACAAATGGCACCATCAACATTAAAAATCATAGTCTGTCTGACCTCAAAGTCCTAGACTCAACCTGGCATTTCTCAGTGCACTGGGATTATAACCCTAGAGTGCCTTGAATGTTTTCCGCCCTCTATGTCTTCAAGCTGTGTCATTTCATAACACATTTCATTAGAGTATAATTTTCTTTATGGTACAATAAATCCTCATTTAATGCTATCAGTAGGTTCTTGGAAACTGCAAACTATGACTTCAAGTGAGATGACTTTTAAGGAAACCCATTTGACCACAGGTTAATTGATATAAACAGGAGTCAAGTTTCTGTGGCATATTTCTGGTTGCAAAAATTTCACCAGACTTCTAAATAAAGACCAGAACACTTCTCATATTAAACATTGAAATAAACGAGTTGTACATACATTTAAGAAAGATAAATACCTACATGTTCCAGTTCAGGGTTGCGGGTGGCCAGAGCCCATCCCAGCAGCTCAGGTGGGAACTGCCGCAGCCAGGCTGCTGTCGCATTGCAGGGCACACTCACACCCACACCCACACCCACACTCACTCACACTGGGGCCATGTGGACACGTCAGTTCACTTAATAAATACACAGATGACTATATAAGGGGTGACATGATGGATAATCCTGAAGAGTGGCACTAATGAATTCTCTACCCTCTCATCTGTGAGTGAAGGTGGAGAGGATATTATCAAGTGAAGGACCTTCGTATTTTTTCTACTTTTATTTTAGATACAGGGGGTACATGTGCAGATTTGTTACATGGGAATATTGTGTGACACCGAGGTTTGCAGTACAGATCCTATCATCCTGGCAGTGAGCATACTATCCAAGGGGCAGTTTTTTTAACTCACCTCCTCCCTCCACCCTCTGGTAGTCCACAGTGTCTATTGTTCCCATATTTATGTCCATGTGTTTTCAATGCTTAGTTCCCACTTACAAGTGAAAACATGCAGTATTTGGTTTTGCACAGTTCTGTTCCTGTGTTAATTTTCTTAGGATTATGGCCTCTAGCTCCATCCATGTTGCTGCAAGGGACATGGTTTTATTATTTTTTATGGTTGCATAGAATTCCATGGCATATCTGTGCTACATTTTCTTTATCCAGTCTACCATTGATGGACACCGAAGTGGAGTTCATGTCTCTGTTATTGTGAATAGCACAGTGATGAACATATAGGTGTCTGTGTCTTTTTGGTAGGATGATGTATTTATTTATTTTTTTGTGGGGGGTGGGGGAAGTATATACCCAGTAATAAGACTGTTGGGTCAAATGGTAAATTTGTTATAAGTTCTTTGCGAAATTTCCAAACTGCTTTCCAAAGTGGCTGGACTAATTTATGTTCCTACCAACAGTGTGTAAGCATTCCCTTTTGTCTGCAGCCCTGTCAGCATCTGTTGTTTTTGAGTTTTTAATAATAGCCATTCTGACTAATGTGAGATGGTATATCATTATGGTTTTTTTATGGTGAAAAGTAGGGGCCCAGTTTCAATCTTCAGCCTAAGGCTAGATAGTTATCCCAGCACCATTTATTGAACAGGGAGTCCTTTCCCCATTGCTTGTTTTTGTTGGACTCCTTGAAGACGATTGTAGGTGTGTGGCTTTATTTCTACATTTCTAAGTTTATTTCTAAATTTTATATTCTGTTCTATTGATCTGTGTCTGTTTTTGTATCAATATCATGCTGTTTTGGTTACTGTGGCTTTATAATATAGCTTGAAGGGGGGTAGTGTAATAACTCTGGCTTTGTTCTTCAGTAGCATTTCTGTACACCAACAACATGCAGTCTGAGAGTGAAATGAACACAATCCCACTCTCAATAATCACAAAGAAAATGAAATACCTAGGAATGCACCTACCGAAAAAATTAAAAGATCTCTAAAAGGAGAATTACAAAGCACTCCTGAAAGAAATCAGAGACAACATAAATAAATGTAAAAACATTCCATGCTCATAGATTGAAAGAATCAACATCATAAAAATGGCCATACTGCCCAAAGCAATTGACAGATTCAATGCTATTCTTATCAGACTACCAATGACATTTTTCACGGAATTAGAAAAAACTATTCTAAAATTCCTATGGAACCAAAAAAGAGCCCAAATAGCCAAAGTAATGTTAAGCAAAAAGAACAAATTCAGAACCTGACATTTTTAATGAATTAGTTAGTATGTGAGATGAGTTTCAAAGGATAAGTGAATTAGATTGTCCATTGGCAGGCAGACAACTAGCATAAGCAATGGAGTGGAGGTGGGAAACCTTAAGGTAAATTAGGAAACGTACTATAATTTATGTTAGATGGGACAAAGGATGTTTATTAGTGATCAGTGACAGGCAAGTTAGGAAAGCCAGAACCACACCGACAAAGGTAAGACTATTATTTTGCACTTGGCAACAAGAAACCATATAAGACTTTTTTTAGAAAAAAAAAGCAATATTTTTAGAAACTATGGGAAGCTTGTCTTTTTTTGGTAAATACAAATTACATTTGTAATTATTATAAGAATAATATAATAATAATTGTTTTTGTCTTTTTGGCACTGTAAAAAAAATTTAACATATAAAATTAAGTAGTATGCTATGACTTATGTGGAAAGTTCCAGAAAAACCAGATGGATTTTCTCTCATACGCATCTTAATTTAAATGTGTTGTTATAATCTGAGATTATATTTTGTTATGCCTTAGGTGATTATTTCATTCACATGAACACAGTTTACAAACTTATGGTCCAAGACATAATTTTTTTAGCTGGGCACAGTGGCTCACACTTGTAATCCCAGCACTGTGGGAGGCCAAGGTGGGAGGATTGCTTGAGGCTGGGAGGACCAGCCTGGCAACAAAAAAATTTTTTTTTCTACCAAAAAAAAAAAAAAATTGATTTAGCCAGGTGTGGTGGCATGCACCTGTAGTCCCAGCTACTCCTGAGACTGAGGCAAGAGGGTTGCTTGAGCCTGGGGTTCAAGGTTACAGAGAGCTATGGTGGCACTACTGTGCCCTAGGATGGGTGATAGAATGAGACCTCGTCTTTAAAAAGAAAATGTTTAGGGGGAAATTGGTTCTGATTCCTCCACTGAGTGAAGTATGTTTTTATATATTGAGACAGTAGGTTCAAACAGCAAACTGGTGGAACATGAAAGAATGTGTATTGAAAAAATGGATCCAGCTAAGGTTTGCTAAAGTGGTAGTTTCATTTTGCATTAATGTTTCAAGTGGGTAACTGCAATTCATGTGAATTAAGGGAGCCATGCTAGATGGTCATGCCGGGCCTTTGCTGCCCTTCTAAGGGGTGTCCCTTAGGGCTGGTCACATGCACATGTGATTCTTGCTTGCCCCAAAGCTTCCAAATATTAATAGTGATATGAATTGATGGGTGAAATGTTGACTGCAGAGTTTTTAGAAGAAAGTTCCCATATGGTTCTATTTTTGTACCTTTAACATTGTAACTTCTGACCTGCACTTCTACCTGTTTAGATCCATTTATTATCAAAACTCATTTTTATGACTGATTTTCTGATAAGAAGATGAAGAATTTTCACATTAACTGGTTTTTACTTAAAGCCACCATAAAAAATAAGACTTTAGGCCGGGCACGGTGGCTCAAGCCTGTAATCCCAGCACTTTGGGAGGCCGAGACGGGCGGATCACAAGGTCAGGAGATCGAGACCATCCTGGCTAACACGGTGAAACCCCGTCTCTACTAAAAAAAATACAAAAAACTAGCCAGGCGAGGTGGTGGGCGCCTGTAGTCCCAGCTACTTGGGAGGCTGAGGCAGGAGAATGGCGTAAACCCAGGAGGCGGAGCTTGCAGTGAGCTGAGATCCGGCCATTGCACTCCAGCCTGGGCGACAGAGCGAGACTCCGTCTCAACAACAACAACAACAACAACAACAACAACAAAAGACTTTAAAATAAACAATATTTACATTAAATTTCATGGTAGAAAATGGTTTTCTGAGATTACTAGTAGCCTTTCCCAGATAATCAAAACTAGTAATAATATATTTCATGATTACATATTTCTTCCATAATCCCATGAAATGACTAACAAATACCCATGATCTCTACTAAAAGGAAGGATTAGAATAATACAGCATTTGGCCAGGCATGGTGGCTTATGCCTGTAATCCCAGCACTTTGGGAGACCAAGGTGAGCAGATGACCTGAGGTCAGGAGTTCAAGATCAGCCTGGCCAATGTGATGAAACCCAGTCTTTACTAAAAATACAAAAATGATCCGGGAATGGTGGCGTTGCTTGAACTAGGAAGGCAGAGGTTGCAGTGAGCTGAGATCATGCCTCTGCACTCCAACCTATACAACAGGACAAGTCTTTGTCTAAAAAAAAAAGAAAGAAAGAAAGAAAGAAAAATAATACAAGCACTTAAAACTCCTGGCTTTCCTGACTGATTTCTTGCTTGCTACGTGGCTGTAGAGGGTTAAGCCTGGCTTATTTTCCAAAAGGTGCCCTTAGTGCTAGGTGCCCTCCCAGGAGCCCACGTGGATGGACCTTTGCAGGGAAGGTGTCCCTATCAGCCTTTTTTGGATGCAGGGTGAAGAGGAAAGACAGTTAATTACCTAGAAGACTTCAAAATGCACCTGGATTTGTGCACTGTCCTCTTCTCTCCTCCCCTCTAATGTTCATCAGAACTGCAAAGCCACGAAGCCTGGATATGTGAGTTTCAAAAGAGTTCCTCCGGCAAGTCTGACATCCCACACCTCCCTCTTTCCCAACCCTTTCTGTTCATAATGTAGGGGCAGCTTGACTTGCTGAGAGGATTTTTTTCTTCTCCAAGTCTAATCTTGACCTTGCTTGTCCTAGAAACTAGTTAGCTACTGATCAGGCCTCTCATTGGCTGTCTGTTTACTTGGGGAGTAAAAGCACACACACAAAAATCCAGACCAAAGAACTTTCTTCCCTTTCTGTGTGACATTGTATGACTGATCATTTCAATCTTGAAAATTGTCATCTCTATTTAGCCCAGTACAGCTTAAGCTTCTTCAAGGCACAGATCATATAAGATACTTCTTTATCCTTAATGCCCAGTACAGACCCTCAACAGGACAGTTATTTTAAAGTTTCTTGTGGGTTTGTTGTTGACATTTATGTTTTATTCACTGCTGCCCACCTTAGTACTAAGTCTGATTTGAGACATCTGTATCTGATGAACCAGCTGGGGGTTAAAGAAGTTAAAGAACTTGAATGTCAGCTAGACTGTGTAAATCTGTATGTTCTTCAGACAGAAAAGAGATAAAGGTGAAGCAGTTTTGAAATTTTACAGCATCTATGTCTAAGATAAGTGTCCAACTAAATCCTGCTATTATTCTTTAACAGAAAAACATTTACAACACAGTGTAAAAGCTTGGTTCTTTGATTCAAGGTGACCGTCCCTCTTACTTAAATTGATGTACTATTCCCAGTCATAATTTATAGCAGTTGAGTTCTGCGTGGCAGGAAAGGAAATTCTTCTGGACCATGATATTAGAACCACTTCTGTGATTACTAATGGCTATCCTGGTTTTTCCAATAAGTGAGAACTCAAGAGAATGGAAACAAATAAGGTCGCCTGCCACCACGCCCTAGCTTGCACCTTACATATCAGAGAGAGGTGTCCTAATCTCATACAGCAATATTGCCACAGCAGACCCTCTACAAGAGAGGATGTGGGAAGGGGAAAGAGCAGAGATTAAATAAGAGGAACTTGCTAAAGAGATTTAGTTCCCTTTATTCCCTTCTGCCTGAGAACTCACCCCATGAAAGCAGCTCCTTTTCATTAGTTTTTTCATTATTCTACACGCATCCTTTACTTTCCTACCTGTCACTATTTTGGGTGAATTTGATTTTCTCCAATCTTGATTTTTTAAAATGTTCCTTCTTTTCAGTGATATTTATCACAGTGAAAATTTGGAATAACTTGGCTGAGTGCTGTGGCTCACGCCTGTAATCCCAGAACTTTGGGAGGCCGAAGCAGGTAGATCACGAGGTCAGAAGTTTGAGACCAGCCTGACCAACATGGTGAAACCCCCTCTCTACTGAAAATGCAAAAATTAGCCAGGCGTGGAGGTGCATGCCTATAATTCCAGCTACTCGGGCGGCTAGGGCAGGAGAATCATTTGAACCCAGGAGGCAGAGGTTGCATTGAGTGGAGATCACACTACTGTACTCCAGCCTGGGCGACAGGGCAAAACTCCGTCAAGAAAAAAAAAAAAAAAAAAAAATTGGAATAACCTAAATATCTAAAAACAGGATATTGTTTAGATAATTTAAGTACGTCCATTCAAAGGAGCAGCAGCTAGCCCTTGGAGTAGGAGTTCTGGTAAAAGATTGTAAGGAAGGATATTTTTATTTTTCCCTGAGACTTATCAAAAGTACCAAAATGAATGCAAAAGTTTTGGAAAAAATTCAATGTTGGTAAACTTGAAAATAATCATACTCTTACCCTTAAGACTATCTGCCAAATAATAGTGATAATTGGATCAGATCAAGTGAACAGCATTAAAGACTGATACACAGCACTCTGAAGCTCAGTTAGGGAGTGGGCTTCTCTAAAGATGAGTGAAATGGTCCTGAAATAACCTTTTACGAAGATTCTATGACTTGGCCCATGGGAAGCCATTGTAGATGTGGAGAACGTTGTAATATAGATCCATTTCCTTTCTGAAGAACATCAGAGAATCAGGGCTGAAGAAGAAAACATAGAGCTGCAATTATTATCTGTGACTTAGAATAAATAGACTTAGCAGTTTGTTACAACAGTAATGTGCTACTAAACGGGGGAGTCTTCTGGGAATGTAGGGATGATTCAATATTATGAATTATATTAATGTAATTTACCTTAGTAATAACCCAAAGAAAAAACTCTATACCCATCCAAGTGCAAAATAAGTTTTATGAAATCTGCACTTAATTCTGAGTTTTATAAAATCTTCATAGTGTGGTGTGAGTGTATGTGTGTGTGTGTGTGTGTGTGTGTATGTTTGTGTATAGGCTGCATCAGTGCTAAGTTTTAAGAACATTCCCACCAAAGTCAGTAGTCACATACCAGCCAATATAATTGGGTACAAATAAATAACAAAAATAATTGGAAGTGGTATGGCAAACTTACCATTAGTTACATATAACATCAATATATGACTGGAAGACATAAAAGAATTAACTAAAAAGCTGTGAAAAAACAGTAAGAGAATTTAGGAAGGTGGAAGATGTCAAAGGTGGAGGAATTCTATGAAGAAAAATCTGACACAGTCTTTTGAGGAATATATAGAAGAGAACTTGGACTATTGAAGACAAAACTTGTTCCTGGACAAGAAAACTCACTATAAATATGTCAGATAACAAATAAAGCTAAAATTGCACTCTTGAGCAAGGCTTTCTAAAAATCTGAATTGTTAGAAATAATTATATTAATTCAGAAAAATAAACATTATATGGTATATAGAAAAAAGTCTACAAAACAAGAGTTATGAGGGAAACCTAGTTCTATTAGATATTGGAATATACTTGCCAACCATAGTAATTTATACATATATATCCTCAGGGTGGAATATGTAGTTCAAAATAGGCCCAAATATGTAAGAGATGGGAATATTCATGAAATCATTTGGAGACACTTGGATAGGGAAGCAGAGGAAAGAAGTTGACTTATTATCTCATGCCTTTATATTTCACATAGCACACACATACACCCCAAACGCACACACATACACACAAGCACATGCAATTTCAAGTAGACCAAAGGTTTAAACACATTTGTCTGCAACTGACATTTTTGTAGGCTAAAATCACTTGATTTTTATTGATTTCGTATGGCTTAACCTAAATTTTAAAAGATGAAACCATAGAACTATTTTAAAAATCATGGCGGTGTTTTTCTTTTTCTTTCATAATCTAGTAATGGGGAAATCCTTTCTTAGCTTGTCAGAAACACAGAACCAAAAATAAACGGATTTGTACATTTCAGTGCTTAAAAATATCTGCACAATGAAATGTATAAATAAAAAGCAAATGAGAAAGTTGGAGAAAAATGTGTCACAAATATGACAGAAGTTATATAATTTTGTAATAGACAAAGGTCTTTATAAATCATTACACAAAAGAAAACTAGTCATTAGAAAATGGGAGAGGACAAAAGGAAACATCTGCACTTAGGCAATATTCCTTTAATTAGAGATGTGCATGAATATTGAGTCAGTAATTTTGCTTCTATGATTTTATCCCATGGATCTCTTTGCATTTGCATGCAAAACTAGACCACAAAGTTGTTAATTGCAACATTTTTGATAATGCTAGTGTATTAGTCTGTTCTCATGCTGCTCAAAAAGACATACCTGAGACTGGGTAATTTATAAAGGAAAGAGGTTTAATTGACTCACAGTTCAGCATGGTTGGGGAGGCCTCAGGAAACTTACAGTCGTGGTGGAAGGGGAAGCAAACATGTCCTTCTTCACATGGCGGCAGCAAGGAAAGAAGTGCTGAGCAATAGGGGGAAGCCCCTTATAAAACCCTCAGATCTCGTGAGAACTCACTCTCAGCAGAACAGCATGAGGGTAGCCTCCCCGATGATTAAATTACCTTCCACTGGGTCCCTCTCATGACACATGGGGATTATGGGAACTACAATTCAAGATAAGATTTGAATGGAGACATAGCCAAGCCATATCAGCTAGAAACATCTGAAGTTTCCCTGTAAGGAACTCTCTAAAAATAGTAAAATGCATTCATACCATGCAACATTATGCAGCTATTAAAATATGATGAAGATTTAAATGTAATGTAATGTGAAGATGCAGAAGCATGTGTACATTTTTATTCCAGAAATATTTTCTGCATATGTAAGAGCGTAGGGGTACATATAAATATTGTATTAATTTGCTATATTTAATATTACATGAAAAACATAAGGCTGGTGCAGTGGTTCATCCCTGTAACCCCAGCACGTTGAGAGGGTGAAGAGGGAGGATCGCTTGAGCCCAGGAAATGTACAGCAGCCTGGGAAACTTAGCAAGACCTGGTCTCTACTAAAAATAATTAAAAAAAAAATAGTTGGGCATGGTGGTACACACCTGTGGTCCCAGCAACTGTACTCTCAGTGAGGCTTGACAGCGCCATTGCACTCCAGCCTGGGTGACGGAGCAAGACGCTGCCTCAAAAAACAAAATAAATAAATAAAATAAGTAGGGATACAGAGAAGCAGATGTTATTTTGCACCAAGGGGAATACATTAAATATGTATTTTGGGTTATCTCTACTTAGATTATAAATTGTAAATCACAATAAATTAAGTAGAAAAAGTCAAAGTATAGTATGATCCGATTTTGTGACCTCTTTCTCTGTCTCTCTCTCTCTATATATATCTCTCTCCATTTCCCTCTCCATATTTGTTGAAACTTTGTGGCCAGGCACTACTGCAAGTGTATATTACATGTGTCATCTTCTTTAAATCTCACCAGAACCCTAAGGAAAACTTTAATCATTGTGCTCCTCAATTTAGCAGATGAGGATATTGAGGCACAAGTGTAGTAATTTGCCAAAGATCACAGAGCTAGTGAGTGCCAGAGCCAGGATTTGAAAGCAGGCAGTCTGGTTCCAGAGTTTCTGTTCACAACCCTCAGGCAATAATGCTTTCGTATACATTACCTCTAAATCCATCACAAAGATGCACACAGAAAAATGTTTTTCTCTTTCCTTGTATGGCTATGACTAGTTTTTAGGCAATGTTGAGTAGGATAAACATGTTTGTTAGGACTCCCCACCTCCAGTCCATCTTTGCTTCTTTACTGTCTGCCCAAGGCCCACACATGGTCTAATCCACCCACGTCTGTTCTCAGGAAAAGAGCTGATAAATTCAATCAAGTAGAGGATCATATTACCAGTGGGGCATAGTGCTCTCTTCCAATGTCCCTTTTACAACAGCAGGGAACCATTGATCCAAGACTGACAGGTTCATCTGAGTCACTGCCAGCTTTCAGGGGATTGGAAGCTGACAGGGGGATTTGAGGTAGGAGAATTTCTGGAACCTGTAAAAGCAGACACAGCCTGTTTACCAGTCTCTGGAAGTAAGGCGTCTTCTGTTTCTCTAAGTTTTCTGATAAAGGTCCCACGCATTGAAATTGTTGTAATGAAACAGGCAACATTTATAGATTTCCTATTATTCTGCCCAATCCTCAAAGTAACCTTAGAAAGCTGGTGACACTCAAAATAATGCCACAAACTAAGGGTTATTTATTCCTTAAGGATGTCTTTGTTGTTCCTCTTTGTTGGAAATGCTATTACAGGCTATTTAATTGACTGCTAAGGATGCTCATTGCTACTGGGTCATCATTGCTTTAGTCTTTTCAGGGGACAGCACTAAAAATATGCATTTTTTTAAAGATACAAAATTGTGCAGTCATTTTCATATTTCCAACTCAAATTTAATAACTTCTATACGCTTAATCTAAACATACAGAACATCTTTAGAACAGGATTGGAACACCTACCATGTATTGGGAAGAGTCAGATGACCTACTGTAAAAAATAGTGACCTGTCATAAAACCTGACTTTCTGCCCTGATGTAGCAAACTTCCAGGTAAGACAGTCGGTTATGCTCTGTGGACCTGGATTTCTCCCTATGCAAAATAAGAGTGTCGAACATGATGATCCTTATATTCCCTCTCAGCTCTAACATTTTCTGTATCTATGAACACGGACTCCATAAATAGAATATGCATTTTTATCTGCCTAACAAGCATTTGTTGAAGGAGTGAATGAATGGACAACATGCTTAGAAACAACACTGTTACTAAATATTTATTTTTGGTGTTTTGTGATTAATAAACATTTGTTAAATGAGAAAAGAAATAGAAAGCTGGTGACACTGTTTTTATTCTCATAAATAAGGGAATGGGCCTCAGGACAGTGAGGTAATGATGCCCAACTAGTAACAACAGAGATGTCACTGCAAAGCCTGTCCTCCCAGGGAGACAGGGATGGGTTGGGGATGTGAGAAAGGGAAAGTTGCGATGGTCCTAAACACTCCTCCACCCTGAGTGACCTTCATTTTAGGATGTGACGCATGAAGCCAGGGCACGCTAGAAGTCCCAACACATGGTGGTTCCTTAATGAGGGTCACTGATTTAGGATCTGAGTAACGGTAACTCAAAATGTATGTTTAATGTATTCCCTTTGGTGCAAAGTAACTTTTATATTACTAAGTAGCAGCTTATGTATTGGTCTTTATCAACAAAATAATTATAAAATGTATAAGATTTATAATAGTTTGGAATCTCTCCACTCTAACAAAGTACCAACTTGATTCTAATAGCACATCATGATTTTGTTTGTATTCATAGCAAAACAATTACTAAATATAATAATCTGATGAAAAATTTGAAATATGATTGCAGCTTTCTACAAAGTATTTAGAAATTATGAAATAAATTTATATTGTAGAATTATAAATTTTAGCAAATTTTGAAAAGGCCACTATATATAAGTGGCCAGTATACTCTTTAACGAAGATGAAGTATTTAAAAAAAAAAGATGGAAGTAATGGAGACTGAAAACTCCAAAAAAGGGAAGGATGGAAGGTGGCTGATGATTGAAAAATAACCTATCAGATAGTTTTCACTGTTTGGGTAATGGGAACGCTAGAAGCCCAGTCTCCACCAGTACCCGATATTCTCTTGTGACAAACATGCAAATGTACTCCATGAATCTAAAATAAAATAAAGTTAGATATATATATATATGTGTGTGTGTGTATGTGTATGTGTGTAATGTGTGTGTGTGTATATACATATAAAAATTTGGCTTTTAAAATTTAACTTAGTGCGTGTACAGACTTATGCACACACATGTATACATACACATATTTGAATACTTTTGGGGGTGAGTGGGACTAGCTATTAGGTAAATACTGATATTGTCACTATAAGGAGGGATGTGAGAGACACTGTGAGAATATTTAAGACAAGGTGCTACAGATTTTGAGAGAAGGGAAAGAGAACTTCCGGATATGATGATATTGTGGAAGATCTTAACTTTCTTTGAACTAGGTGCTAAGGAGAATTTTTACCAGCTGCCACAGAAGAGCTGAAGGTATTCAGAGGGGCAGGCTAACTTGCAAAACTTCCCTCCGGGCAGGCAGCTGGAGGGAAGTCCAGGCTGTGTTTGGGAAGTGGGGGGTGGAAGGGGATATGATTTGGCAGAAGCAAGCTATATGTCATACAACTAGCTCTATGTGGGTTATTGGTGACATGACTAGGAAGTAGGTTGAGGCCAAATTGTAAAAAGTTTTGAGTACTAGGATATAGAGCAAAAGGGCTGCTAGGCACTGGTAACCCATTTTAAGGTGGCAAGGGAGTGATATTATCAGAGTCAAGCTCTGAAAAATTAATCTAGGGTACTCAAGAAGAGTGAATCGGATAGCAGAGACTGGAGTGGGGAAGACAAGAATAGATGCATCAGAATCAGCAGGGGGCATTTACAAAAATTCAAACCCTGGATCCCAGCACTGGTAATTTTGACTCATTGAGTCTGGAGTGACCCAGGTGTCTGCAATATTAACAAAAACCCCAAAGTATTCTTAGGCTGGTGGACCACTAGGTACCCTTTAAGAAACATCAAGGGAAAGTGATGAGGTGTTTGCACTAAAACTGGAAAGGGAGGTCTGAGGACAGGACAAGGAATGAAAGCAAAGGTGATGGATGAGATATTGGTGCAGGGAGGAGGCCATAAGGAGTGGGAAGTTGGTGTGCTTATGTCTGCTATAGTACTCACAGCCCAGTAACTGTGTGTTTACATGGTTATTTTCCTACTCTGAATTCTCTACATCATCCTTTTAGGATGCAGTGGCTACTCAGTAAATATTTGTAGAATGACATTATTCTTTGCACCCTCAGAGACTCCTGTGTACTTACTGGTGAGACTTCCGGTCTCTCTCCAGGAAACTGGGAGGTCATTTGATTTGAGGTACAGGCCGCAGGTTGTGGCTGATGGAAAAGCCCTCTCAATATTCCAGTCCCTGGCCCACCAGGGCATCCCCTCATACCTGTGCACATATAAGTCCTAGTCGATTCAGGCACATACATGGTTTAGCCTGCTGCACTTGGCCAGGAATTGAGAGAGCTGTCAGTGCTATGTGGAGGGCACTCTCAAGGAAGCAGGTCTTTGCACACATCAGTGGTTCCTGCGGCCTCCTTGGAAGACGTATTGTTCATTTTAACTAGCTCTGCTTAGGTAGGTTTTGCTAAAGTTTACAAAGTAGAGACTAACTGATCAGTGAAGAATGGAACACATTGTATAAGAAGCCAAGAGAAGAGCAACATTACAGGTATTAACAGATGTAGCCCAATGAGTGCCAAATACTCTTCCTGCAAATGTTTACATCTAAGTGTACATGTGTTGTGGTCATTTGTGGCTCTGTAACAAATTGCAAAACTCAGTAGCAAAAAACAATCACTTATATTATTCTCACACATTTTGAGCATCAGGAATTTTGGATAGGACTCAGTAGGAATGGCTTATCTCTGCTCCACAATGCCTGGGTCCTCAGCTAGAAGGCTTAAATACTGCTGGCTAATATGCAGAAGACTGAAACTGGACCCCTTCCTTTCACCATATATAAAAATCAACTCAAGATGGACCAAAGACTTAAAGGTAAAATCTGAAACTATAAAACTCTAGAAGAAAACCTAAGAAATACCACTGTAGACATAGGCCCTGCCAAAATTTCATGATGAAGATTCCAAAAGCAATTGCAACAAAATTGCAACAAAAAAAACTGACAAGCAAGGCCTAATTAAACTAAAGAGCTTCTGCATAGCAAAAGAAACTATCAACTGAGTAAACAGACAACCTACAGAATGGGAGAAAATATTTGCAAACTATGCATCTGACAAAGATCTAATATCCAGAATCCATAAGGAACTTAAACAAATCAACTAGCAAAATAAATAAACAGCCCCATTGAAAAATGGGCACAGGACATGAACAGACATTTCTATAAGAAGACACACATGCGGACAAGTATATGAAAAAATGCTCGACATCACTCATCATCAGAAAAATGCAAATCAAAACCATAATGAGCTGCCATCTCACACCAGTTAGAATGGCTATTACTAAAAAGTCAAGAAATGAGAGATGCTGGTGAGGTTGTGGAGAGAAAGGGAACACCTATACATTTCTGGTGGGAATGTAAATTAGTTCTCCAAGAACTTAAAACAGAATTACCATTTGACACAGCAATCCCATTAGTGGGTATATACCCAAAGGAATATAAATTGTTCTGTCATAAAGACACATTCATGCAGATGTTCATTGCAGCACTATTCACAATGGCAAAGGCATGGAATCAGACCATCAGTGATGGACTGGGCAAAGAAAATGTGGTATATACACACCATGGAATAATACACAGCCATAACAGGAATGAAATCATGTCCTTTACAGCAACATGGATGGAGCTGGAGGCCATTACCCTAAGCGAATTAACAAGGGAACAGAGAAACAAATACCACATGTTCTTACCTGTAAGTGGGAGCTAAACATTGAGTACATATGGACACAAAGAAGGGAATAACAGACACCGGGGTCTACTTGAGGGTAGAGGATGGGAGGAGGGTAAGGATTGAAAAACTACCTATTGAGTACTATGCTTATTACCTGGGTGACAAAATAATCTGTATACTAAACCCCCAATACATGCAGTTTACCCATGTAACAAACCTGTGCATGTACCCCCTGAACCTAAAATAAAAGTTGGAAAGAAAAAACAAAAGTGACGCAGTAAGAAAGGAAAAGAAAATGCTGGTGGCTGGAATCTTATGAAAGCTCTCTTCTTATATCTGGCAGTTGATTCTGGCCTGTGGCTGAGACTTCAGCTGGAACATCTGCCACGTGGCCTCTGCCTGTGGCCTGGGTATTCTCACAACATAGTAGCTGAGATCCAAAGGCAGGTGACTCAAGAGAAAGAGCCAGACAGAACTTTTTGCCTTTAAGACCTAGTCTCAGAAGTCACACAGTCTCACTTCTTACATATCCTACTTGTCACGGTAGCCCCAATAGCTCTCCCAACTTCAAGGGGAAGGAAAAAAGTTTCTACCTCTTAATGGGGTAGTAACAAGGTTCTGGAAGAGCATGTAAGACCAGAAATATTATTGTTGTCATCTTTGGAAAATGCAATCTTCTGCAATATGACTTAAGAAAAGAAATACTCTCAGTTACTAAATTTAAACCAATGGAGACTGTTTTGCGAGAAGTAGTAAGTAAAATATTGTTATCTTTACTATAGATTTGCATTTCTTGGTTATAGGCATATGAAGTCAAATCTCTTCTGAAATAAATTAGAATATTAAATTAATATCTGTTTCCAAAGACTTGATGGATTTTGAAATAAATAACCTGGAAACAAAAGATGGCTCTTACTGTTAAAAAAAAAAGTTAATGAAGTAAACGGAGAAGTGACAGTAATATAAAATGTTATTAGATAAATTCATAAAAGAGATGTATGCATAGTAATCAGAGGTCAAATTCTTAATTATGAAAGTTAACAGGAAAACAGGGTTATAGACTTTATAGGGTTAAGAAGCCTTAAAAAATTTCAAAAGGAAATCTTGAAATCAAAGTTAGATACTGGAAATTAAAGAAGATGAAGGGTTTTTGTTTTTGTTTTTTTATTTTGTTTTTTGAGATGGAGTCTCACTCTGCTGCCCAGGCCGTAGTGCAGTGGCACAGTCTCTGCTCACTGCAACCTCCGCCTCCCATGTTCAAGTGATTCTCCTGCTTCAGCCTCCAAGTAGCTGGGATTTACCACGCCCGGCTAATTTTTGTATTTTTTTTGTGGAAACGGGGTGTCACCATGTTGGCCAGGCTGGTCTTGAATACCTGACCTCAAGTGATCCGCCCACCTCAGCTTCCCAAAGTGCTGAGATTACAGGCATGAGCTACCACACCAGGCCAAGAATATGAAATTTTGATATGATATTGTGGTAATGAAAGCTGTTAACATTGGGGGAGACTGGGTGAAGGTGTACATGGGATCTTCCTTTGTATTTCCATGTAACTTCCTGTGAATCTGTAAATATTTCATAATTTAAAAACTTTTTAAAAAGTGAAAAAAATATAGTTTCAGATTTCATGAATTTAACAAAAAAAGTTTACAATTGTTTCACTGCCTATTGTAGCAAAAAAAACCTATTTTTGCTATCTAGATTTATATATTTAGTAGAAAGAATGACACTTTATGCATATACTCTGACAATCACAAAAACACTGCATCAAATCACAGAATATACAGGGAAAAATACAGGATGTAGAGAAGATGTGGAGTTTGTTATTCCAAGAAACATTTGTTTCTGGTTGTTACTTTCTAAGTAAGGCCTGTCGGATACTATAAGTATTTTGCAAGTAGGCAAGGTATAGTATAACAAGTAAATTATTTTGTTGACATATTGTTCACAAATCTAAATTAAAACAAACAAACAAACCAGAAAACTCAAGCTGGTAATAATGGGGAGTTGTGATACAGTCTAAGTGAATGTAGGCCTTCACTTCAACTCCCGTCTGGAAAATCACCAGAGTTTAGAAGCATTTTCATAGTTAGAGAATTTTTTTTGTTGTTGAGACGGAGTCTCGCTGTGTCGCCCAGGCTGGAGTGCAGTGGCGCGATCTCGGCTCACTGCAAGCTCCGCCTCCCGGGTTCACGTCCTTCTCCTGCCTCAGCCTCCCCAGTAGCTGGGACTACAGGCGCCCGCCACCATGCCCGGCTAGTTTTTTTGTTTTTAGTAGAGACGGGGTTTCACTGTGTTAGCCAGGATGATCTGGATTTCCTGACCTCGTGATCCGCCTGCCTTGGCCTCCCAAAGTGCTGGGATTACAGGCGTGATACACCGCGCCTGGCCGAGAATATTTTTATGATTTAAAATGAAGTAATGATGTCATTTTTTAGACTCAGTTGTTTTCATGGGT